>NC_034179.2:37478276-37570776 GCF_002021735.2 Oncorhynchus kisutch | reverse complement strand
ACAGATACACATAAACAATCTCACCACACGGAACACACCCATCGACACATAGTTGTGGAGGAAGATGTTTCTGGAAATGTGGCTTTGCAGCTCAGGGCATAAAAACACCAGTCTCCCTCAGCGACAGAGCTGGGCTAATAATAGCACATCTCCCAGACAAAACAAATGGGTCTACAACCTCTTCCTATGCCTATTTTACAGTATGTACAGTGTGTAAAGCACAATATTTATACTGCATGAGTCCACCTGCAAGCTAATCCTGATCCAGACCATTGTATACCCCCCCTTGCAGAATGAGATTGTTAGACTAGGTCTCCCTGGGGCAGATTTGACAGACCACTCTCTGAGGTGGTCTCTAGCTGTCTGACTGTACCCATAAACAAAATAGACTTGATCACACAAACACAGCTCAAAACAAAGCACAAGCCACTACTTAGTGGTGAAATTGTCATAAAAGACCAAATGGGGGACATTCCCTCTTCTCGTCCCCTATGCGATGTCTAGCCCCAATCCAACTAACCCAAGCCACAACAACAAGACGAATTCTAAACAATCCCTCACAAACTTGCAGATCCGTTGTCTGTTTTAAAACTAACACAACCTACATTGTTAGTGATTCCATTGACATGAACTATTCTAACAAAGTTTTCTTGTTTCAATGGCTGTTGTGCCTGATGAGATGGGTTATCTCCATATAATATAAGGCACTTAGAGACCTTGCGGATACCATTCCTTGTACTTCATCTACTTTATTACTGCGTTATGCGCCACCATTTAGAATAAAGTGGTGGTATCATCTGACTGAGTCAGACTCAGAGATGTAAACGGAGCTGGGTGGATCTGGCAGACTTTATCAACGTGAGGGGGAGACCTCCCTGCTGAGGAGCGTTTGACACATTTCTCAGCTCGAACACTCAAAACTATGCGAAATTTTAAATGCTCAAAGGAATGAATGGTTCCATGCCTTGTGTAATTCAGACCTTCTGGTACTGTACAGTAACAGGGGTCATATGCTCTCACTTAACGGCCCTTTTAAGCTTTACAACTCGCGCACTATAATGTACATACGTACGTACTCACAGAAATCTTTCAGGGTGCTTTGTGTTTAAGAGTAAGATGGATGGACTGTTGACAAGGCTGATTGTGCTATCTGATTAAAACAGGGAGCCATGTAGCCATCTAGGATTTTTTTTTTAAAGCTCCTAAATGAAACTAGCAGTCTCTTCTGTAGGCCTATAGACATCAAAAGGGGACCATCGAGCTCTCCCAGAAGTTTGGTTGGTGCATAAAATCTGTGAATTCAGATACAGTGGGGCAAAAAAGTATTTAGTCAGCCAGCAATTGTGCAAGTTCTCCCACTCAAAAAGATGAGAGAGGCCTGTAATTTTCATCATAGGTACACTTCAACTATGACAGACAAAATGATATTTTTTCTCTCCAGAAAATCACATTGTAGGATTTTTAATGAATTTATTTGCAAATTATGGTGGAAAATAAGTATTTGGTCAATAACAAAAGTTTATCTCAATACTTTGTTATATACCCTTTGTTGGCAATGACAAGAGGTCAAATGTTTTCTGTAAGTCTTCACAAGGTTTTCACACACTGTTGCTGGTATTTTGGCCCATTCCTCCATTCAGATCTCCTCTAGAGCAGTGATGTTTTGGGGCCGTTGCTGGGCAACAAGGACTTTCAACTCCCTCCAAAGATTTTCTATGGGGTTGAGATCTGGAGACTGGCTAGGCCACTCCAGGACCTTGAAATGCTTCTTACGAAGCCACTCCTTCGTTACCCGGGCGGTGTGTTTGGGATCATTTTCATGATGAAAGACCCAGCCATGTTTCATCTTCAATGCCCTTGCTGATGGAAGGAGGTTTTCACTCAAAATCTCACGATGTCCCCATTCATTCTTTCCTTTACATGGATCAGTCATCCTGGTCCCTTTGCAGAAAAACAGCCCCAAAGCATGATGTTTCCACCCCCATGCTTCACAGTAGGTATGGTGTTCTTTGGATGCAACTCAGCATTCTTTGTCCTCCAAACACGACGAGTTGAGATTTTACCAAAAAGTTATATTTTGGTTTCATCTGACCATATGACATTCTCCCAATCTTCTTCTGGATCATCCAAATGCTCTCTAGCAAACTTCAGACGGGCCTGGACATGTACTGGCTTAAGCAGGGGGACACGTCTGGCACTGCAGGATTTGAGTCCCTGGCGGCGTAGTGTGTTACTGATGGTAGGTTTAGTTACTTTGGTCCCAGCTCTCTGCAGGTCATTCACTAGGTCCCCCCGTGTGGTTCTGGGATTACTGCTCACCGTTCTTGTGATCATTTTGACCCCACGGGGTGAGATCTTGCGTGGAGCCCCAGATCGAGGGAGATTATCAGTGGTCTTGTATGTCTTCCATTTCCTAATAATTGCTCCCACAGTTGATTTCTTCAAACCAAGCTGCTTACCTATTGCAGATTCAGTCTTCCCAGCCTGGTGCAGGTCTACAATTTTGTTTCTGGTGTCCTTTGACAGCTCTTTGGTCTTGGCCATAGTGGAGTTTGGAGTGTGACTGTTTGAGGTTGTGGACAGGTGTCTTTTATACTCATAACAAGTTCAAACAGGTTCCATTAATACAGGTAACGAGTGGAGGACAGAGGAGCCTCTTAAAGAATAAGTTACAGGTCTGTGAGAGCCAGAAATCTTGCTTGGTTGTAGGTGACCAAATACTTATTTTCCACCATAATTTGCAAATAAATTTATTAAAAATCCTACAATGTGATTTTCTGGATTTTGTTTTCCCATTTTCTCTGTCATAGTTGAAGTGTACCTATGATGAAAATTACAGGCCTCTCTCATCTTTTTAAGTGGGAGAACTTGCAAAATTGGTGGCTGACTAAATACCTTTTTGCCCCACTGTAAATAAAAAGGTGTGATGTGTCCGGACTCAAAAAGATGTTGCATAAAGCTTACTACATTTCTGGATTGTTGTATTATTTTCACTGCATCAGGGACAGCGTACACAGACGTTTTGACTTTGCAGCCTTGTTCAGTGTGTAGGTACACATCTTTTTCACTCATAGACATAGAAAGGTCACTGTGAAGTATGAACTGTGTTTAGTTACTCGACAGATGGGTACGCCAGCTGTTTTGCGAAGTATCCCATTCCAAACAGTTGCTTATAAAGGACATGTCAAAATGATGGCAGATTCTGGAATTACAGTATTACTTGAGTTTGAGGAATGAGGCTTGATTAAACTGCTGGCTTACTTAGAGCTCTGCAATCAGCTGGCATGTGGCTGAATGCTAAATGGAGCTCCCCAGTAGAAGTGGCCAGCCCCCACCCCTCCCTCAGCGGTCAGTCAGAGTTGGGCCTGGCTGTGTCTTCTCAGTCTCCTTAGTTCTGGCAGATTTATGGGAGGTCACAGTGTGGCAAGTTTAGGCACACTTCCTGGTGGACTGTCAATTCCCCAACATACTAACTCAAGGTAACTCAAGGAGTCAAAGTGATTTGAGTAAAGAGCTGTGGAAAAATGTGCTTTCAGTTTGGGCAAGCGTTACACAAAAGATATCTGAACCCTAGTGGAGGATACATATGCTAAAGTAAAACTTTGTCAGGGGATACTTTTAGTAGTCATTCTACACTCCACGTCCACTGTCCCCAGCCATGATGCTTTGATGGAAGATGGAACTTGAAGTCAAACCATAATAAGTCATTGTGTCCTGCTTGTTTTCTCATAGCTCTTCACATCAGCATACAGCAGTTTCCTACTGTGTGCAGCTGCTCCTCTTATGTCTTTATCATCCAAACAACATTCTCAGTGTTCTCCTGTTTCCCATGCTACAAGCCCAAGCAAATAACACCAGGGAAAGGATTTGATCGTGCCGCTATCACAATGAGTGCAGGAATTTATGGGAAAACAGGTTGGCCAAAGATTGTCTGTATTGAACACCATCCTCTTCATAACACAAGGTGGGACTAACCGTACCCCCAAACACATCAACTCCATGATCCCAGACTAACTCCAATTTGCATACTGTCCCAACAGATCCATAGACGACGCAATCTCAATTGCACTCCACACTGCCCTCACCCACCTAGATAAGAGGAATACTTATGTGAGAATGCTGTTCATTGACTACAATGACTACAGCTCAGCGTTCAACACCATAGTCCCCTCCAAGCTCGTCACCAAGCTTAGGACCCTGGGACTGAAAATGGAGCTTCAGAGGGTGGTGTAGACAGCCCAGTACATCACTGGGGCTGAGCTCCTTGACATTCAGGACCTGGCCATCCAGGCGGTGTGAAAAGAAGGCCTTGTGGCTTGAGCATTGTGAAAGACTCCAGCCACCAAGCCATAGACTGTTCTCTCGGCTTCCGCACGGCAAGCAGTACCGGTGTATCAAGTCTGACACCAACAGGTTCCTGAACAGCTTCTATACCCAAGCCATAAGACTGCTAAATGGTTAACTAAATAGCTAACAAAATGGCTACGCAGACTATCTGAGTTGACTCCTGTATTTTATAAAAATCTCTATGCACACTCACAGGGTCCTACATACTCACGCACACTGACACTCCAACACACACACAAACACTCCATAATTTACCCATGCACACAATATGCACATATACTTACAGTATATTGACTCTACACGCACACACACCCACTCACATACAATCATCATATTCACTGCTGCTACTCTGTTTATCATATATCCTGATGGCTAGTCACCTTACCCCTTTATATACAGTTGAAGTCGGAAGTTTACATACACCTTAGCCAAATAACATTTAATCCTAGTAAAAATTCCCTGTCTTAGGCCAGTTAGGTTCACCACTTTGTTTTAAGAATGTGAAATGTCAGAATAATAGTAGAGAAAATGATTTATTTGAGGTTTTATTACTTTTATCATATTCCCCGTGAGTCAGAAGTTTACATACACTCAATTAGTATTTGGTAGCATTGCCTTTAAATTGTTTAACTTGGGTCAAACGTTTTGCGTAGCCTTCCACAAGCTTCCCACATTAAGTTGGGTGAATTTTGGCTCATTTTTCGTGACAGAGCTGGTGCAACGGAGTCAGGTTTGTAGGCCTCCTTGCTCGCATATGCTTTTTCAGTTCTGGAATAGTGTGAGTCTATGTCCCACTCTGAACCTGAACCCTAACCCTTAACCTCTAGGGAAGTGAGCCGGATCCCTCTCTTACGGCCTGTGGGGCCACAGTGTGTCCACCTGTCCCGTTCAGCTGTCTTCTACCATTTCCTGCTCTGCAATCCACTGCGCTCCACTGTCTATCCGTCTGTCTGTCTGGTTCTCATGTTCCTTGGTGCAATGTGTCATGCCATTCCATTTGGATTATCACTTACCAAAGCTGATATTTATTGGCAGTTGGATGAGCAACTGACGGAAGCTTAATGGGACAATGTATATTTTCCAGTCTAAGGTTGTAGTTATTGCTTGCTACTAAGTAATATGGGCCTGTCCAGCTTGGGAACTTCCTCTTCAAGAAAAATACAAACTTGGTTCTCACAATCAAACCACTGTTTGCGCGTATGAACCGTATCTCTGTAGTGTGTTAATAATAGTAAACTAATGTATGTTTTTCCTTACAGTAGGTAGAGCTAGCATCTGTTTATGTTTTCCATACTCTTATCAATCAGTAAGTTGCAAGGCGACAGCAATATGTGGAATTAATGTGAATGGTGGAGAATGTTCTCAGATGATAAATTAGCCATGCATGCTGTGTGATATGAAACAAGTTATGGAAAAACAAATAATCTGCATTATAATCAGTTCACTTGAGGACAAACAGAAACAGAGTTTACATGGCAGATTTCCAAGCAAAGGTGCAAGGTTGTGTGAGTTAACCCTGTTACATCTGGGGTGCGTTAATGAACCACAAACACATATCCACTCAAACCACTTCTTACCAGACACGTCTCTACATTGTAACTCACACACTCAAATTTATGTGGCTGTACATGTGGCTGAACTACAGAGAAATATATGGGTCGACGTGAACCAATGCAACCCAACACGACCCAGTCTTGGGAAGTCTGTTTGCCAAAACCATTAAACACATTGACCTGAAAAAAAAACCAATGGGGACTCAACATATGTAGATCTGGGTTTCATGAGAGAGTTATCACTTCCAGTTACCATGAGGGAAAAACCCTTGTTCACCTTGAAATTTAATCAAACATGTTGACTGCTTGAGCTTCCATATAAGAATAGCAATAGGGCATTTCCCAAATTTCGATGATCACTTTTTCCCAAAAACATAAAATAAAATAAATTGGAACGCCAGTGTTCCCAACGCAGCACCAGGGATGGATGGATGGTAGAGATGGGGTCACCGAGGAGCACTGGGGAGGTCCTGGCACAGCCCCATTTGAGCTCTTTAACTACTACCCCATTATTGTTTTAGATATGGACTACAAAATATCCCCGGACATTGCTCAGCCAGAGATAGGCATCAGAAAGGCCGTGTCGGAGGACGAGGGAAGTAGGAGGGACCGAGGTGGAAGGGGAAATGAGAACCAGGCTCCAGAGTCCCCCAGCGTTGTGATTCCCCTCCAGTCTCACAATCAGAGGGGATGGAAGAGCTCATCTGGACCTTACATAAACACTGCCTGGTTCTCTCTACAACACACCCCAAGATCACTGCTGGAGAACTCCATCAAAACCCCATCGGCAACTAAAACAACAGAAAGAGTTGATGATCTGTGTATCTCAGAAGGACTACTGCTTACAGTCATTGTGGTTTAAAGTGGTGATAATCTCTTGATTGGAGATTAGTTTTATGCTCTTACATTTCAGCAGCACATAGGCTTGTCTGTGATCAGAGTTAAACAGAGTTAAAGGGACAGGCACATCCCCCTCTTTGGAAGGCTGACCACATTTCCCATTAGAGTTTTCACAGTAGGGGAGCACATCACTAATGTCTTGCGATGAGGGGGAATGTCAAGACATGGCCCGGGGTACTGCATTTCCATCCCATGTTTGATGTCACTGAAACACGCAGGCTTCGTCTTGACGCAGTGGGGCGGATATATTTGGCCTAACCGAAATGTTTCGAGGAGGATTTTGCCCTTAATTGGTAAAGATGGGATCTGCTGTCGTCAGATGTCCGTGTTGGTCTCCTATGGAGCAGAGGAGGAAGGGGCCTGCCAGGGGCTGCTTGGGGGCTGGAGCTGACCAACTCTCCATGGAACATCCTTTCAAGCAAGCATCTCACCAAAATATTTTCTTAGATCAACCGAACACAGAAGGTCACTATTTCTGAGAGGCCCTTTGACCAAGGCCTTGAGCCTTGAGAACAAATGTAGAGAGGAGAGAGGGAGTGAGAAAGGAGAAGAGAAAGACAAGGAGAGGGTGGAAGCTTGATTGATTGACCATACCAGTAGAAATTGGTCTGGAAGGGGGAGAAGGAGACCTATGCCTGACTTCTAGGGAGTTTCTGTACATAAGCTCAAGGTACCTAAGTCACTACCGTTTGACTGTCGAAGACTAACAATCATCACAGGCACTCAATTTCTTTCTCTACTATCAAATGGAACCTACAGTTGAAGTCGGAAGTTTACATACGCTTAGGTTGGAGTCATTAAACTCGTTTTTCAACCACTCCACATATTTCTTGTTCACAAACTGTAGTTTGTGTTGATTAGTTGATTAGGATATCTACTCTGTGCATGACACAAGTCATTTTCCAACAATTGTTTACAGACAGACAAGTTTACATACACTAAGTTGACTGTGCCATTAAACAGCTTGGAAAATTCCAGAAAATTATGTCATGGCTTTAGAAGCTTCTGATAGAATAATTGACATAATTTGAGGTGTATCTGTGGATGTATTTCAAGGCCGACCTTCAAACTCAGTGCCTCTTTGCTTGACATCATGGGAAAATCAAAAGAAATCAGCCAAGACCTCAGAAAAATAATTGTAGACCTCCACAAGTCTGGTTCATCCTTGGGAGCAATTTCCAAATGCCTGAAGGTACCACGTTCATCTGTACAAACAATAGTATGCAAGTATTAACACCATGGGACCACGCAGCCATCATACCGCTCAGGAAGGAGACGCGTTCTGTCTCCTAGAGATGAACGTACTTTGGTGCGAAAAGTGCAAATCAATCCCAGGACAACAGCAAAGGACCTTGGGAAGATGCTAGATGAAACAGGTACAAAGGTATCTATATCCACAGTAAAACGAGTCCTATATCGACATAACCTGAAAGGCCGCTCAGCAAGGAAGAAGCCACAGCTCCAAAACCGCCATAAAAAAGCCAAACTATGGTTTGCAACTGCACATGGGGACAAAGATCGTACTTTTTGGAGAAATGTCCTCTGGTCTGATGAAACAAAAAGGGTCATAAAGACCATTGTTATGTTTGGAGGAAAAAGGGGGAGGTTTGCAAGTTGAAGAACACCATCCCAACCGTGAAGCACGGTGGTGGCAGCATCATGTTGTGGGGGTGCTTTGCTGCAGGAGGGACTGTTGCACTTCACAAAATAGATGGCATCATGAAGAACAAAAATGATGTGGATATATTGAAGCAACATCTAATGACATCAGTCAGAAAGTTAAAGCTTGGTCGCAAATGGGTCTTCCAAATGGACAATGACCCCAAGCATACTTCCAAAGTTGTGGCAAAATGTCTCAAGGTCAACAAAGTCAAGGTATTGGAGTGGCCAACACAAAGCCCTGACCTCAATCCTATAGAAAATGTGTGGGTAGAACTGAAAAAGCATGTGCGAGCAAGGAGGCCTACAAACCTGACTCAGTTACACCGGCTCTGTCAGGAGGAATGGCCCAAAATTCACCAAACTTATTGTGGGAAGCTTGTGGAAGGCTACCTGAAAAGTTTGACCCAAGTTAAACAATTTAAAGGCAATGCTACCAAATACTAATTGAGTGTATGTAAACTTCTGACCCAATGGGAATGTGATGAAAGAAATAAAAGCTGAAATAAATCTTTATCTCTACTGTTATTCTGACATTTAACATTCTTAAAACAAAGTGGTGATCCTAACTGGCCTAAGACAGGGAATTTTTGCTAGGATTAAATGTCAGGAATTGTGAAAAATTAAGTTTAAATGTAGTTGGCTAAGGTGTATGTAAACTTCCGACTTCAACTGTACATACCATCTGCATGTTGCGGCTCAAACTTTTCTTGCCCAAGAATTGTCAATAAAACCTCAGATTTATTCCTGGTCACAGTTCGTGTTCCATTGTCTAAAAACCCCTTTCCAAATGGTTTTCCTTAGACTATCTTTTCCGATAAAGCTAAGTGAGGAGAAATCAGTGGCTCCATGACTGCACGGTCCTGTAAGTGCTCAGGGACGCCTCTTGCTTTTGGCAGGATGAGCTACAGTATGCTTTAGCAGCGCTGGAGACTCGCCACCGGCAATCTCCAAAACCCAGCGACGATGTTCCGCCTCAGATTTATTGCTTTATAATGGGGATATCCTCCTCAGTGGTCATTACCACAGACAGAGACTCAGGCTCCAGCTTCGTTAGCAGGCTTTTTCCCAGCCGTCCAAACAATCTCATGAGAGACTTAGGTGTGCCACAAACCTAGTAAAGTGGTGATTTAAACAAACGCAGTGGGATTTTAGCCGCTATTTGATTTATGGAGCCGGTCAATACAATAGCGGTAAGTGGAGGCTGGGATAGTACGGTAGGGTGCAGGGGCTGTAGGGATGCTGTTACCGACGGTCTGTGCCTGTGGACGTAACGAGCAGTGAGAACAGTGTGCTGGCTTACATGGACTGCCGTCTGGGAACCATACAGCACACATACAGATTAACAGTCTGGTTATTACTGAACTGACTCCCATCGTCAGCTCTTACTGGTCCACTTAGGCAGAGACAGGAGGAAAAGATGGGATCGGGAAAGAGAGAAACAAAGAGAGTGAAGAAGAGAAGAGAGGGAGCTACATACTACAGGCCACAGTATAATTCATGCTCACAAAGTTTTAACAAAACGTGCACACATACTGCACACATACTGCACACATACTGCACACATTCACTCACACTGAGCAGTGAATTCACTTGGAGGCATTTAGTACTGCTTGCCTGCCGTGTAATATGTAGGTAGCGAAAGGACCATCAGAATGAGTCAATTGTCCAATGGTCCTTACCTACTGTACACAGACTGAGTAAATATTAAAATGTTTACGTCTGAGTGACCTCTAATTCAAATCCATAACTTCAAGAGAAAACAAGCAGATGTCACTGATTTGTAAATAATAAGCTGACATTGAACAGTCAACTCTTCTTGTGTGCTTAAAAGATAGTAAGCAATTGTTTCCCAGTCCATTGTAGTTGGAGTGTGACAGGAGGTGATACCCATGACTAGAGGCAGTGATTTCCTAACTTTCTGACATTGTGACCGAACTAAATCCTGTTGAATAAACAAGACAATTAGCTTCAGCCTCACAACCAAGAGGTACTGGTGACAACCCACTGGGAGGATTAACCTGAGGTCACAGTCACAGTGACCCACTCAGCTCTCGCTTGAGAGGAACTCCAGGGTCAAGGTGCCTCCCACCCATCCACCCCAACACTGGCCCTCAGACCCTGCATATCATGTATTCCGACGCTATCGGATTTGGACCAGGGTCATATATTAAGTCTCTCTTTACCTTGCTCCATTACACCACCACCCCTATTCTGTATTTCTCTCCTTCTCTTAGCCAGACTGTGTCTGACCCTTCCCTTTGACAGGCCAGCTCCACAGTGACGAGAGCAGGCCCTGCATGGCTCCATATGGATGCAATTATTCCAGGCATTTCGACCACTTCTAAAAATGTTAGCAGACACATTTCCAAAGGTTAAGCAAACATCGAAAAACACGCACCTTTGATCATATCTAATGGGACTTTGGCTGAAATGCACCTTTCGTAAAGACATTAATTCCGACTCAAATGGGGTCAATAGCAACTGAATCAATTCAAAGCTGCCAATGTATTCTGCATTATGACCTAAAACGAAGGCTAAATCTGACTATCACTCTATTGCCTGAGCCAGTGATTGATGTTAAATTGAACCTACTATACAAACATCATTCTGTAACATACATGGCCAAGTGTCTGCCACGGTACATCATTAAATTAGCCACTACTTTACCAGTCTGAGGGGTATTTAGTTGCACCTGGAATTCAAGCCACTGACTCATACCACTGAGTGGTGATGATGATTTGTGACTCTCACGTACAGACAAAGCTTAAGATATTAGTCTAGACTCTAGACCCCCACACTACACTGAGAGTGGTCTATTACGGGTGCTTTCCCAGGGATATCTCAATGCCTTACAGTCTGTGGATGGGAGTGGTGGGTTGGGGGAGGTTAGGAGGGTTGAGTTAGCAGGACGTGAATCAAAACAAAAGCAGTTGGCATGTTCCTGTGAGAGCAGCTCCAGCCACGGCTGAAATCTGGTCACTGTAACCCGAGTTGAGTCTGGGAGAGGGGCTCCCTCTGAGAAAGGCAACCCGTGTCCCGAGGGGTTCAGTCTGTCCAAATATTTGACCAAACACGCAGATAAGTGTCTGTAGCCTGCAGACAATCACAGAGCACTGCTCTCTCTGCTTGCTTTTCACTCAAAATAAGTTTGACTTAAAGTTCCAATACAAGTTGCTGTGGAGTTCCTTGAAGGATATTTTCATGTTTGTTTTAGTATAGCAAAGTATGAAAAAGTATTGCACTCCCTCTGCAATATCTTTGGTCTCCAAATGGTGTGGGAATGAAGACACAGCATCAAAGTAAGTAGAAAACCCCTGAAACCAAGTGTTTCCACTGTAGATCATGAAGAACTTAAGCCAAGCAAAGTGGCCAGATGTTCTCAAGCCAATACTGGAAAAGAAAGTGGACCTCTCTTTCAAGGACTTCATTCAAATCCCTCCTTTGGTCACAACAAAGGCTGTGGCGGGTTTTCCTGGGTCTCATTCCTTCTGTGGACAAATGCATTCCAGGCTGGCCCACAGAAGTCAGGGACGCGACCAGGCCTCTCCAGCTGGTCCCGCTGACCCTCCATAAATCATGTCTGCTGCCACTCAGAGCATAACACAGACAGACACACTTCAGAGCCATGCCAATGCCTCGCCTCGCAGGCTGCTGCCCTTTAGCAGGCAACACATTTCAGGTCAGCCAGGTCAGTGCCTTCCCACTGGGCACACACTGGTTGAATCAACGTTGTTTCCACATAATTTCAATGAAATTACATTGAACCAATGTGGCATATATACGTTTAATTGGCATCTGTGCCCAGTGGGATATTTGTTTATAAACGAGAGGTACGTGGCTTTTTGAAGGTTGTTTTGGGGTGTCTGGAATAGTTCACAATATGTTCTTAGACTCTCCTGAAATAGTTGTGCTCCTGGATTTCCAGATAAAACAATACAAATGTTTATAGGGACTTGGAGATGAATGATTCTAGTATTTGTCTCTATTCTTAGTCTCCTCAGATGCACACTTGTTTGGTTGTTCTGCACTATGGGGATGATTTGTGTCCTTTGGTTGGTGAGTAGGGAGTTCTGCATAATCTAATGATGCATTGGAGGAAAATACTCAGTCCATTCCCAACTGTGGATCTAAGGAACATTATATACAGTGCCGTCAGAAAGTATTCAAACCCCCTTGACTTATTGCACATTTTGTTGTGTTACAGCCTGAATTCAGAATGGATTACATAACCTTTTTCTCACCCATCTACACACAATACCCCGTAACGGCAAAGTGAAAACATGTTTTTAGAATAGTTTGCAAATCTATTTAAAAGGAATTACAGAAATATCTAATTTACATACAGTACCAATCCAAAGTTTGGACACATCTACAGTACTCATTCCAGGGTTTTTCTTTATTTTGAGTATTTCCTACATTGTAGAATAATAGTGAAGCCATCAAAACTATGAAATAACACATATGGAATAATTTAGTAACCAAAAAAGTGTTAAACAAATGAAACTATATTTCATATTTGAGATTCTTCAAAGTAGCCTTTGCCTTGATGACAGCTTTGCACATTCTTTGCACATGCTTTTCCAACAGTCTTGAAGGAGTTCCTACATATGCTGAGCACTTGTTGGCTGCTTTTCCATCACTCTGTCGTCCAACTCATCTCAAACCATCTCAATTGGTTTGAGGTCGGGGGATTGTGGAGGCCAGGTCATCTGATACAGCACTCCATCAATCTCCTTCTTGGTCAAATAGCCCTTATACAGCCTGGAGGTGTGTTGAAAAACAAATGATAGTCCCACCAAGCGCCACCAAGATGGAATGGTATGTCGCTGCAGAATGCTGTGGTTGTCACACCCTGATCTGTGTCACCTCCCCTTGTGCTTGTCTCCACCCACCTCCATGTGTCGCCCATCTTCCCCACTTATCCCCTGGTTATTTATACCTGTGTTTTCTGTCTGTCTGTGCCAGTTCGTCTTGTTTGTTCAAGCCTACCAACGTTTTGTGTCTCAGCTGCTCCTCTTTCCAGTTTCTCTTTCTCACCCTCCTGGTTTTGACCCTTGCCTGTCCTGTCTCCGAGCCCGCCTGCCTGCCCCTCTGCCTGTCCCTGACCCTGAGCCTGCCTGACCACTCTGCCTGTCCTGTCTCCGAGCCCGCCTGCCTGCCCCTCTGCCTGTCCCTGACCCTGAGCCTGCCTGCCGTCCTGTACCTTTGCTCCTACTCTGGATTATCGACCCCTGCCTGCCTTGACCTGTCGTTTGCCTGCCCCTGTTGTTACAATAAACATTGTTACTTCACACACAGTCTGCACTTGGGTCTACCTTGATCCCTGATAGTGGTAGCCATGCTTGTTAAGTGTGCCTTGAAATAATCCAAATAAAGAAAAACCCTTGAATGAGTAGGTGTGTCCAAACTTTGGACTGGTACTGTAAGTCAATACTTTGTAGGTGCATATTTGGCAGTGATTACAGCTGAGACTTTCTGCCTAAGTCTTTTATAGCTTTCCACACCTGGATTGTGCAACATTATTATTGAAAATATTCTTCAAGCTCTGTCATATTGGTTGTTGATCATTGCTAGACAACATTTTCAGGTCTCGCTATAGATTTTCAAGTAGATTTAAGTAAAAACTGTAACTTAGCAACTCAGGAACATTCACTGTCATCTTGGTAAGCAATTCTAGTGTAGATTTGGCCTTGTGTTTTAGGTTATTGTCCTGGTGAAAGGTGAATTCATCTCCCACTGTCTGGTGGAAAGCAGACTGAACCAGGTTTTCCTCTAGGATTTTGCCTGTGCATAGCTCCATTCCGTTTAGTTTTTATCATGAAAGACTCCCCAGTCCTTAACGATTACAAGCATACCTATAAGATGATGCAGCCACCACTATTCTTGAAAATATGGGGAGTGGTACTCAATAATGTGTTGTATTGGATTTGCCCCAAACATAACAACTTGTATTCAGGACAAAAAGTTAATTGTTTGCCACATTTTTTGCAGTATTACCTTAGAGCCTTGTTGCAAACAGGATGCATGTTTTGGAATATTTGTTTTATTCTGTACATGTTTCCTTCTTTTCACTCTGTCAATTAGGTTAGTATTGTTGAGTAACTACAATGTTGTTGATCCATCCTCAGTTTTCTCCTACCACATCCATTAAACTCTGTAAGTATTTTAAAGTCACCATTGGCCTCATGGTGAAATCCCTGAGCAGTTTCTTTCCTCTCTGGCAACTGAGTTAGGAAGGACGCCTGTATCTTTGTAGTGACTGAGTGTATTGATACACCATCCAAAGTGTAATTACTAACTTCACCATGCTCAAAGGGAAACTCAATGTCTACCAATAAGTGCCCTTTGCGAGGCATTGGAAAACCACTCTGGTCTTTTTGGTTGAATCTGTATTCGAAATTCATTACTCGACTGAGGATCCTTACAGATAATTGTATGTGTGGGGTACAGAGATGAGGTAGTCATTCAAAAATCATGTTAAACACTATTAGTACACACAGAGTGAGTCTATGCAACTTATTATGTGACTTGTTAAGCACAATTTTACTCCTGAACTTATTTAGGCTTACCATAACAAAGGGGTTGAATGCTTATTGACTCAAGACATTTCAACTTTTCATTTTTAATTACTTTGTAAAAATATCTAAAAAACATAATTCCACTTTGACATTATGGGGTATTGTCTGTAGGCCAGTGACAAAAATCTCAATTGAATCCATTTTAAATTCAGGCTGTAACACAACAAAATGCCGAAAAAGTCAAGGGGTGTGAATACTTTCTGAAGGAACTGTAAATGCACGTCAATGCAGCAACCGTAAATTGGTCACTTGAGTTCCCTGCTCACATTTTGTAATCAGGGTAATAAATAATAACCTTTTGACTTCTGACAAATTGTGCATGAATAATAGCATTACCAAATGCATATGCTTATGTCGAGTAATACTGCTCAACAGTCATTTGTTATGGTCACTTAAAATACAGTTCAGGGAGTATCAATCAAGTAAGAATCATGCCAAATCCAGCAAATAACAACTCACTACAAAGCCTGGGTTTTAGTGGAGGAAAGCGAATGATTGAGGCAGCGTTCTCAAGGCCCTGTCATGAAAGCCATCGAAGCAGAACAAAAATATGAGTCAAGTGAAATATTACAGCCACAATGCTATTTTTTTCCCCTTGACGTAAAATTACATTTAACAGAGACTATGAAGCCTTCAATGGATTGGATGGGAACTCAAAAGGACACGGGTGAGTATGGGAAGCACATGGCATATGAAGAAAATTCTGTGAAACTGATTGAAAAAGAATCTGTTTTGTTCCCTCAACATTATGGACAGCTTGAGTCAAAATGTGTGTTCCATTGGCTCTGGACCTTCGTAGAATCTGTGCCTTTATGACTGGGTTCCACTGGATGCTTGAAAGGGCAGAACTATGTCCCCTTTGAAACATCCAGTTCTCATTGCTACGGACAATACAGCTATTGTCTGCTTCACCACCAAAGACTGAATCCTTCTGGTTAAAGTCTGACGAAGATAGTGCGCGCACATCCAGCCAATTTCACAGGTGCAATTTCACAGCTTCTAAATCTGACGAAGACGGTTAAAAAGCTGCACAGTGTAACTATATTTTTTCATTTTTTCCTATGAAATCGGACACTTGCCATGTGCCTGCAACATGCTCATCTTGACAGGGACTGGCAGTTCATGAGAACACTTGCTTACAAAGTCCCATAATAGGCTCCCTGTCCAATGGCTCTAAAGAGTGGATGTCGTGATGACTCTTCTCTTAACCGGCTGTTTCCATAGAGCAGTGAAATCCGGGGTACAGCAGCTGTGCATGCACTACCACAGACAGCTGGCTGAGACCCAGCTTTCACATCCACCAGGTTGCACACACACACACCAAGGCTAGATGACACACTCGCCGCCCAGCGCATTACGGCATGACGACAACCTGGAAGAGCTCACTCTAGAGGAGTCGCAAACCTGAAACAACAACGACGCGCTGGTTTCAATTAACGCAACGGCCCTGGGAGCGAACGCTGTCTGAAACAACTGTGTCGATAGAGTGGGGGGGAGACCTCCCAACCCCAGATGATGTAATTTCTTTCCCTCAAAAGCATATGCTTTCTGGGTAAAGACGGGAAAGGCATGTGGTTCTTGCCACAACAGTAAGTGGGCTGACTTCTGCAACTGTGGCTTTCCTATCCAGGGATAACATTGCCTCCGGAGCACTGATCCTGGGGTGCTTTGCTTCAACAGTCTAGAGACAAGGCTGTGAATAGCACCTTGTTCTTTGAACTTTTTTTGCCATTCAAAGCACATTGGAGTTTTGCAATGGGTATGTGAACAGTGAATGTGTACGGCTCCAACTGCTGATGTTCCAGGAATAAATAACAGGTTAGAAATCTCTAGTCACTGCATTTCCATATCTCACTATATTGCTTTATACCTATATACTGTATGCTGTTTGGCAGACACCTTTCTCCAGAGAGAATAACAGTAGTGGTTGCATACTTTTTCATATGGGTGGCCCCAGCGGGAATTGAACCCATGATCCTGGCAATGCAAGCGCCATATGAAAACCTTTTAAATAACCATTTTTGGTTCCAGGTAGAACTCTTTACACAGGGGATTCAACATGGAACCCAAAAGAGTTCTACCTAGAACCAAAAATGGTTCTTCTATAGAACAGCCAAAAAAACCTTTTGGAATCCTGAGCATGACAGGACCACTCTCCCATCTCTTGCTGCCAGGTCCTTCACCTGAAGCTGCAACAAGGCTACACTGGAGAATTCCAGACCAACATTTTATACCTTTCAACATTTTGATTCAGCAATTATAACTGAAAAAATATGTTTTTTTTATGACTAGCACTCATTTTCTTCACCAAAATCAACAGATCATGTCATATATGAAGGACATGATATCTGATTGCCATGGTTGAGTTCCCATGCCAGTGGATTCCGCAGCCATGTGAATAACTGCAAAGATGGAGATGTTTGGTGATGGGGCCAGAAGCAGATGTTCAAGAATCATGGCTGAATCCTAATTTGTAACGGGTGCTTGAGATTCACGCAAATCTCCCAATGACAGTTTTACATGATTTACTGTAGGTGAATGTTAAGTGAAGCTATTTGTGTTTGTGTGTGTGTGTGTGTGTGTGTGTGTGTGTGTGTGTGTGTGTGTGTGTGTGTGTGTGTGTGTGTGTGTGTGTGTGTGTGTGTGTGTGTGTGTGTGTGTGTGTGTGCGTGTGTGTGATAGAGCTGAGCTTCCTGCCCTGAAACAGCCAATCCCTGGGGTTCCTAGTCTGCCCTGTGAAGGCATCCGCTCTAACAGGGGAGAGGTAGAAAGAGAGAGAGTTTGGGTAGGGGGGTTTGGTGCATTAACAACAGCTGGAGCGGATGACCTTGGTTCCCCTGAAACCAAAACAAGGCTCTCAGTAGAACAGACCAGTAGGGCCAGGGGGTTCACTTTCCCGAGGGTCGCCCCACTCCACAACAGTCTGGCTCTGTTTACCCATTCACAGGGAAAGCACTTCCAGTCAGGGAGAGGCCCCTCTCCAGACAGTATGTGGAGGGGTGTGTGTATGTGTGAATGTACTTGTGTGTGTCACTGCCATAGAGATTGATAGAGGACTCTTCATTGTATCTGTCTCATTATGGCGTTTGTGACTGCACGGGCAACGCCATTGAGGCCATCTCCATTTTGAAGTAAGTAGTCCATTTTCTTCTTCTACTCCTTCTATGAGTTGGTAAACAAACTGAAAGGGTGCATATAAAGCCAAGGTTGGCGATTGACGGCAACCTGTTATGGAATGTTTATTCACAAGTATTATTCATTGGTTGATCCCTCTTGATGACCTGGATGGAATTATGTGCTCCTTCCTTAACCCATAGGAAGTCCCACCCAGTTGACTACTTCAAAATGGTGAATGTCCTCAATGGCGCTGCCCATGCTAAAAAGAAACTTTTGGGCCCTAGAGTCCTCTATCATTCTCTATGGTCACCACACAATGCCTCACAAATATGACAACAACATACTGTTTTTGGTACAATTGAAGGATAGAGTGCAGCATCCTCATCAGGTAGCCACTGGAACATCAAGATATAAAAGATAGATAGATAGCAGTGCATACAGACAGAAACAAGTAAACATGTCGTCCCCCACGAATGATACAGCGCCATTAACAATAATTTCACATCTTCATGACATATGTTTTCCTTCAGTAAGTTGACTCCTCAGAGCACAGAGGAGGGTCATCAATCCTATGTTCAACATAGCTACAGTCTGAACTGGGGAGCAGAGCCATGTTCTCTGTATCAGACACCAGTCATAAATCTGAACCCTCATATCTGTGACACCAGAACAGAGAAAACACAATGTCTTGGTCCATTAAGTTACAATAAGGAACCTTTTCCCAAGAAGAAGCCAAACAGTGAGTCCAACCAAGAGGGAGGACCAGTAAGTATAATCTGTCATTTAGAGCCAAGTTGAGCTTTTGATTCAGTGACTATCCCTATCTATTGTCTTCCATACACCACAGGCAGGAGATTCAATAAACAAAACAAATCACAAAAACAAAATGCCAAGCCAAGAATACAGAGCATGAGAGGGTGATGATCAGCCATTGTTTTTCAGCCTGGGGAGGCAGGTAGCCTAGTGGTTAGAGTGTTGGACTAGTAACCAAAAGGTTGCAAATTCAAATCCCAGAGCTGACAAGGTAAAAATCTGTCATTCTGCCCCTGAACAAGGCAGTTAACCCACTGTTCCTAGGCTGTCATTGAAAACAAACATTTGTTCTTAACTGGCTTGCCTAGTAAAATAATTGTTTTTCAGCCTGTGATTTTGATGTCATTCATAGCAGGGAGTTTAGGATGAATGGGTACACAATGGGACTACAGTTTTGTAGTGCCCTTGTGTCATTTCTACCTCCAGCTCACCAGTTCTCTGAGTGTGACAGACAGACAGACAGACAGACAGACAGACAGACAGACAGACAGACAGACAGACAGACAGCACAGGTACAGTACTCACCCTCTCTGCAGTTGTCGCCCATAAAACCTGGGCAGCACCTCCACTCCAACGCCGTCACCTGGCGATACGTTAGCATGTATGTGGGCCGGACAATGGTCCTGTAACTGAAAGCAGAGCATAGTCACTAACTGGGGCAGATGTTCACTTCACGGATATAATTAGAGGCCTTTACAATGATTTCAGTAACATTAACAACAGACAAAAGAGAGAATACATGGACCTATTTAAACGGGAATAACTCTAAATCAAAAGATGTTGAACCTGTCTATAACATAGGGATAAAATAACAATGCCGATCCAAGCTTAACACTATGACCGAATACAGGGAACCCATTAAAGTAGTCTTTCTGGATGGATCCCAAAGACATAAAATAACCAAACAGTTGCAAATCACACACATCTATATAATACATGGCTATGGTCTTACATTAGTGTCTGTTCTGGGAGCAATAGCAGACCTGGGAATACTGGAATGGGAAAAATCATATTCATATGCCTTAATGGTGGATGACTTGTTGCTCTGTGTGGTGGTCGTGGGAGTAAATCTGCCTTCTTCAATCAACAAACAAATAATATTTCCATGAGGCTTAATAATCAGTCATTAGACTGTCTGCAGTCAAAGCTGGATGACATTAAGGACTCTCTAGGCTACAAATATACAAACACCATAATCATGACCCCTGTGCAACGTCTGGCCAGAATCTTGGCCAGCTGAACTGAAACCAGAATCAATGACCTGCTCTTTTCCATCAAGATGGCTTTGTCTTCAGGATATGTAGAATTATGATTCAGAATACACTGTCAGCAAAGGCCACCAAAATGTATAATGGCACTTGACCCATAGCTGTCCTAAAGGGAACCAAGGGAAACCTAGAAATGGTAGCCATTCCCTCAAAGCGTTTGGCTCAACAAGATGGCTGTAAGCTACTGCAACCCATTAGGATGTATATCTATATAGTTCTTTGACGGTGAATTGACATTGTGGGGCTACTGCGCATTATCTTTTTAATTACATGCAGTGATTTGAGCAAATTATCCCTCAAAACGAGATGGTCCCAGCGCAACTCTGAAACCAGAACCTCTCATGTCTGAAGTTGTATTTTTCACTGCATGAAGGGCCTGTTGGAGTGAGTGAGTGAACTGTGCCGACCATACCTGATGAGGTTAGAACAGGGTCCCGGCCACCGGCAACTCTGAAACATACGCTGTACCAGCTTCTCTGTCCCGTTGTGCACCTGGCATGACACAGTCTTCGACACTGTGTACTGACACCAGTTCCTACCAAAGGAGACCATAGGGAGGCAAAGGTTTAGTGCGTGTGTATGTGTTTTAGTGCACGTGTGTGTGTGTGTGTGTGTGTGCATGGTATCTGGGTGATGGGGATCAAAATATAAGGCAGTCAAAAACATTTTTCCGTTTAACTTTGAATAATAAACCAAATCTTTTTTTCCTATTCATCATTATTAAGGACAACTCTCTGGGCGGTCCGCTTTTGTCAATTGAGAAGTTTGGTGTATCAAGCCAAATCTAGACAATAAAAGGATGTGGGGATGTGAAATTGGAAATAAAGTTGTTTTTAGTGTCATAAACTGGAGCTGAGAGGCAATTCACATACTAAGAGAGAGTATTCAATTTGGCAGCAATGTGCAACTTGAACGTTTGCTCCATTCCAATCCAAACCCAGAACCACATCTTAATACTCTCTTCCATTATTGCCAGTACTTCACTTCGTTATTCTTAGCGGGCAAGAAAATAGTTGTACCATTTATATACTTTTGTTTAAAGTCAACGCACTAGCTCATGCATTGTAGCATACAACTTCAACAGGGTTGATAACTATATAAAAATGTATATTTCTACACATCAGTAGCTGTTTAACAGTGAACAACAACTTGAACTCATAATCACTTCTCTGATGAATATTTGCTTGAGGTCCACTTACCTGCGAGCCGCATTGGTGCCTGCAGGGGGTCCAGCGGTGTGTTCAGTGTGGATGCGTTGCAATGTCACACCTGGAAACTGATAGATAAACCCGGTCCCTCGTGACAGACTGGGTGAAAACATCCAAATACAGAGAATGCTAAAAATGATTGAACCTGTCATTGTCCGAGAATTTAGGTTTCTGTTCGAGTGAGAGGTTGAACACTACCTGTATTTTGAAGTGGACAAAGTTTGGAGACGCGCGTCTCGGAAATCAAAGCCGCCGCGCACAAATATATCGTCCTAATATATCGTTAAAGTAAACGAATACCATATACATTTGCAACGTCGTGAGACATTCTGGAACCTACTGTTCTCTCAGTCACCGCCTTTCTCGTGTTGCTAGGCTTCTGCCGTCCAAGTCTGGAGGGATTGTCTGTCTGCAGCAGCGTCTGAGCGCTATACGCACTGTAGTTTGGGAAGCTTTGCGCATGGTTTATTATTACCGCTGAGTAATGTGGAAGGGATAAAGTTCACCACCATCAACAGAATAGATGGTGGTGGGCTAGATATTAGGTTTACATGTATGGAATAGGAAGACATCAAACGTTATCCATACATCATTTACGAGGCACCAACATTAAAACATAGGCTACTGAAGTGCATACATTCACAGGTTCAAATCAAATGGTGATGCAAATCATATCGATGTCATTGGTCAAAAAGTGTAAAAAGTAGCAATTAATCTGAAGAAAACAACTAGTATTCATCAATAGCTCTTTGGCTCTGATATGTCACCGGGAGAGCTAGTTGCCTACATGCAAGAGTGCGTTAGACATTGTTACATAGCAGCTTACTTACAACTAAACTAACTCTCTTTTGATCTCACATGATCAGAATTTAAGAATCATTTTAATGAAGAGGAGGTCCCTGTAACAGTCCCTTTGTCACATCATCAGCACATCAAGGAATTGCCACAAATGCAAAAACAGTGCCACATGTGGTATTTTATGAAATAATTATACAAAAGGTCTTTATGAATGCAATAGTCTACTAAAGTGTCCAGAGACTTCATCTCCAACAACTTGTCTGAGAGAAAACATACAAACATAATTTATTTGTGCAACAATGACACATGCCACATATAACTCACAGATTGGCTATGCCATACAGACTTAATACTTAATGGGTCTTAATACTGTCTAAAACAAAACAAACAAATTACAAACAAAAGCATTGGTTCACTGGATGAAGTAGGATTAGGAATACGTATTTAATAATAATGTATGAACATAAAAAATATGAGCTCTGTCATTGCTTAGTCTGAGTATATCCATTGCACATTACCTTCGCCAACCACTTTAATCAGTTAGTTAGCACCCTCTTGTGGTCACAGTATATTATTGCCTCTGTGGTGAGTGCCCAAACAGCCTGCCCACTCCAGCTCTGTGTCCCACATCCCCTCTCCAGTCACCTGCACTTTCTCTGGATCAAATCTCCAGTAGTGCCGCTCCTTGAAGAAGTACACTTGTCCATCAGGGTGGCTGACGGCTCCGTTGGTCCCCCGGGGGACACCCCTCCAGTCATCCAAACTGCGGGGGTAGTATGGCTCGGGCCTCAGGGTCCCCAGGTTGAGCACAAAGTAGAGCTGGCCCTTGAACACCACCAGGTGTCCCAGGCGAGGGTAGTAGAAGGCCTGGTCAGGGTGTCCAGGGAGGCCCAGCTCACTGCTCCTCAGGGGGAAGCCCGGGTCCACACCACTGCTGGAGTAACGCCACACTCGCCTACCTGGGGGAAGAGATGCAAGGAGGAAGGTGCTGGTAGTGTGAGATGTGAAATTACAATGCAGCAACACATATATGAGGACACAAACTGAAAAAGCAGTCTGTGTGAAACATTTCTGCGATAATCTACCTGAACTATAACCCCGACTATGATACAGGACAGTTGTTACTATAACAAGAACAAATCATTTCAGGTACGTTTATTGCTGGGTAACTCGTGTCTTCATTTTCACACTACCTTTGAAAAAGTAGAACTTATTGTCCATCTGAGAGTAAGCAGCTGCCTCAATGGCGAGGGGTAGTCCTGGCCAGCGGTTCTGCAGAGGTAGAGGGGAGCTGGTCTTGCCTGCAGGAGACACAGTCCAGAACAGCCCCCCACGGAATACTAGGCTGGTACCATCTTGGTCTGCAAGGTAATATAAAATGAATTATTTTCAGGAATCAGAGTATATCACCATCTTCAGAAGTCAATGAAGAATTCTCAACCTACTGTTCATGTAATTTGCAAAGAGATTGATTACCCTGTGTCCCAAAACAATCATAGGCGAAAATCCACCAGATGGCGCTGTTTACTTGTCATATTTGTCTTGTTCGAAACCTCAAATCTTATCCAAAACTTGCTTCTAGCCTCAAATATTTGCTAGGTAAGTACAACTTCCAGTCTGGTGACAAAGAGCCATTCATTTCAATGGGGCCTATTTTTTTGTGCCTTTCTAGCATGATCAGATAGTTACCACCAATCAAGGCCTACCCATGGTGAGAGCATCAAAGAATCCCCTGCAGTATGGAGGTGGGGTGGAATCAGGCTTCCAAGTACCACCTTCAGACAGCTCCCAGTCCCGTAGAGCAGAGCTGAACACCTGACCAGGCAACTGGATTACCTGACCGCTCTCTGGCTTCCCTATGGAGAACATTCAATGACAAAAAGAACAGTAGCTTCAGTAATATACAACCTTTCTGACTATAGGTAATATACATGCATATTCTTCTATGTTACTACAATAGACCAGGTGCATCTGCAAAAAGCTTGGCTGATTGATGTATTTCTGACTGCACATTTACAAGTGGAGTACCATTAAAGCTTTCTGCTATGGACAAGTATCCACTGGGCACAGATGTCAGTTCATGATTTACATTGGTTGTGTTGTCAACTAATGTGAATTCAACGTGAAATCAACATAAAATGTCACCATGTCATTGGATTTAGGTTAAAAGCTGGGTAAAAAAATGACCAAATTCCCTTATGTTGATGACTTTCTTTTCAAATCAAATAATTTCCCCACGTTGATTCACCGTCATCACATTACATTTTTGGGTTGAAATGACGTAGAAACAATGTTGATTAAACCAGTTTTTGCCTAGTGGGTGCAGATAAGACCTATATGCCTGTTTCACAGCAAGTTTGAGAGGTTACATACACAAAAGACACTAATTGTCAGATTTGGCACGCCATAACATTGCAGAATGGAAAACCCAATGCATCACAGATGAGTGCTGAGATACTGACAGCTGAGCTGCCTTTCAATTTACTGTATTCCAATGCCAAAAGAAGTAAAGAGAGCCAAATGATTTTACAATGCCACTGACTCGCAGACACGTCTCCTGTGATTTGTCTCCAGATGTTGCCCACCCGTTCTGTTTGGAAAACGTTGAGCAAACATTTGTGTAAAGGTCTGATAAAATCGGCATCCCTAAGGAGAGCAAGACAAAACATGGAGAGATAGTTTGTCTGGCTTCTCCCTGTTATACTGTCTAAATGGAAACGTTGATGTGCAAGGAAGTTGCTTGTTTACTTTGGTGTGACCTTGAGAGGATGGGAAAAAACAGTGATCAACACTGTCTCCAGCTGCCGGAAGTCTGGCTCTGGGATATAGTGATCTTTGGACATCCCTCTGGGTACAGCATTAGAGCGGTTGGATGGAAAAATTTACATTTAAACAGTAGCCTATGCTACCGTGTGTGATTCCCTGTAATGAATGCACCAGCTTAAGATACACATTTAATATGAAAAGATTCCCTCCTTTAGCTTTCTCAGTTGATGCTTCATATATCACAGGGTGGTCGGGACTGTCGGACACTATGATGTCATGGTGAATGAGAGCACAGCAGATGGTGATGGGTTAAAGAAACGGATGCTGATCCAATCTCTAGTCAGATCTGTGGACTAAGTTCAGCGTGAGGTCTCAATGTCATTATATCATCATCTCGTCACCCTCGTGTAACCTTGTTCCCTCCTCTACCTGACCACTGACTATTACCTCCATATGTTCTCGCTCCTCTTCCTCAAGTTCTTCTTCCACTTCAGTGTAACTTTGCTTTGGACTAGGGCCATTTTCTTTGTATAGCAGTAGTTGTCATGTAAAGTGACTGGTTAAAAATAATGTTCAAATTCAAATTGAATTTCAAATAACTTTAATGTTCCTCTCTCAGAGTGGAGTAGGCCTACACACCATAGAGCTGCTGTACAGCAGTGATGTCATCCCAGCTCAGCACCGTGGCTTTCCCCAGCTTCTTGTAGTAGGGGGACATGAGAGCGTGGCGCACAGGAGAGTGCTCCAAGCCCAGCGTGTGGCCCACCTCGTGGGCAATGACCATGAACAGGTTGTGGCCCTTGTAGCCGTTCAGTGTCCAGCGCTCTGCCATGTCAAAGTGGGCCTCCCCTCGGCATGGGAAGAAGGCATGTGCTAGGGCGCCTCCTGGGGGTAAAAACAAAAACATACAGAGGGTTCAGGGGTGGAAGAGAAGCTTCCCAAAACAACCCCTTGCCATACCCCTTCAAACTGTGCTCTGAAGGAGCCAGGCAGGTATAAGAAATATGGTAGAAGCTTCTCGACTCTCATTTTCAGGCTAGGTGGAACCATCAACATGTTTCTTATGATTATCTGGTCCGTTAAAATCTGGAAACACTAAAGCGGTAGATGCTAGTGGCTGTTCTCAGACCAGGCAAGAGGGATCTGTAAGCATGTGAACATTGTGACAGCTGAGGTGAGATCTTTCACAGCTGAACCCAATTGATCTTTGGAAATTGCCCTGTTTGAAAATGCATTCTCCCTTCCTTTAGGTAAACTATGAACTGACAGGAATCAGTCAAAATGTCAAACCACTACTAAAAGTGATACTGCTCTGCTCCCCACCTGGACCATCAAAGGCGTTGCCCATACCGTCGTTGTGGTCCCCCTCGTAGAAGGCCAGCCGGATGTCAGCTGACCCCTGGGTGACCTCTCTGAAGGCCAGGGCCGAAACGTTACTCCACAGCTGGAAAGCGGTGCGTACGGCTAGGGCCACCTGACCCCGAGGGAGGTGGCCAGGCCAGTTCACCACCTGGTAGGTCAGGTGACGCTTGTGCCACCTCTCACCTGCAGGGAGATGAGATAGTGGACTGATGAATATAGAGGAGCAAGGGGGACTCATGACCAAGAAGTGAGATATTATATGAACGTTGAAAAAGAGTAGTTATGGTAAATGAGTCACTAGCACCCACTTTTGGGAGCACTGTTGTGCTGGGTAAGATTCAGATTGTCATTCATGCAGCTGGGAGAGAGGAGTATAAGGGGGAGGGAGAAGGAGAAAGAGAGAGATAGAAAGAGGGAGAGGAAAAGAGAAGAGAGAGAGGGACGTTTGCAAATCACAGTAATGGGGATGTGAGTGTTTCTTTTTGAACAAAAAGGGTGAATCCTTTGGCAAAGTGCAGAGAGAGTAATGTTTATTACATTACTTGTGGTTACAGCAGTGACACAACTTTTAAAAATGTTATCAGCTAATTCAGAAGAGCTCTTGCTGTGTAGGATTGGTAGGAGTGCTTGTCTAAGGCAATAAATCAATTATTTTAGTGTCAAAACAACTCAAAAATAACCTTGTCAATTGACTGCAGCAGATTATTCCTCAATAAGACACATTCACTAAGCAAGGCCACCTCACACGTGTCTGGATAAACGCTGGTTTTTAACAGAGGCACAGACCAGTGGGAAGAGATGGTCTTCTTCACCTGTATGAGCTTAGAGCCAAAGTGTGACGAACACATTTCAAGAGCATGTGTGAAATCGCATAGAGAAGAAAACGCTACAAGGTTGAACCTTTTTGCTAGCACTCCTTGAAAGAAAATGTATCGAGAACAACTCCACAGGACACAAAAAAAAACTCTCAGATCTCAATGTTTACAGTGTGTTCCAGCTTGCCTCATTGGTGAGACTAGATGAGCTAAGACTGTTCCAGCATGCCTCATTGGTGAGACTAGATGAGCTAAGACTGTTCCACCATGCCTCATTGGTGAGACTAGATGAGCTAAGACTGTTCCACCATGCCTCATTGGTGAGACTAGATGAGCTAAGACTGTTCCACCATGCCTCATTGGTGAGACTAGATGAGCTAAGACTGTTCTAGCATGCCTCGTTGGTGAGACTAGATGAGCTAAGACTGTTCCAGCATGCCTCATTGGTGAGACTAGATGAGCTAAGACTGTTCCACCATGCCTCATTGGTGAGACTAGATGAGCTAAGACTGTTCTAGCATGCCTCGTTGGTGAGACTAGATGAGCTAAGACTGTTCCAGCATGCCTCATTGGTGAGACTAGATGAGCTAAGACTGTTCCACCATGCCTCATTGGTGAGACTAGATGAGCTAAGACTGTTCTAGCATGCCTCGTTGGTGAGACTAGATGAGCTAAGACTGTTCCAGCATGCCTCATTGGTGAGACTAGATGAGCTAAGACTGTTCCACCATGCCTCATTGGTGAGACTAGATGAGCTAAGACTGTTCTAGCATGCCTCGTTGGTGAGACTAGATGAGCTAAGACTGTTCCAGCAAGCCTCATTGGTGAGACTAGATGAGCTAAGACTGTTCCAGCATGCCTCATTGGTGAGACGAGATGAGCTAAGACTGTTCCAGCAAGCCTCATTGGTGAGACTAGATGAGCTGTTGGTGCAATCGTTTGCGTCTCTCTGGTACTCGACCAACGAGCCAGTAAGAGCCAGCCCCTGCCTTGACTTCTGCTGGCTGCCTTCACTACTGTACTGTAGATGGACAGATACATATAACTATTCTCCTGTACCTCACTTACATTTGAAAGAATGCCATGTTCTTCCACTTAAAATTCTGTAAAGTTTCATTTGGGACTAAAACTGCCTCTTTGCAGAAACTGTCCTTCAATATCCTCTCCGTGTGTGTAACCCATATTGATAGGATTTCTCTGAAATAGGATTGCTCCAGAGGATCCTGAGCCGTCCTTCCATGGACTCTCCCCCAGCGTCTTTGCACAGGGAGCAGGTGGCAGCTGTCAGGTACAAACTTGCAGCTGGAAAAGTGGGCAGTACGACGCCTGCGTCTGCATTCTTATAGTATTATCCAATCACTTCAGGGGCTGTGTGGAATTACATACTTTTCTCCATCCAGACCACAAACATCAGCACCCGAATACCCCAAAACAGCTCCATTTACCACTGAGCATGTAGGCCTATCTATCACACAGTGGAGATGTGTTGGGCAGTCTCCATATGGCCCTCGGAACATTGAAAAGACTGTTGTATATCTTAATAATTTAGGCAGTGGTTCTCACAGACTAAAAGGGACTGGGGAGCTCCTTTAAGATGAAATAGGATGTGTGTGCTTCCCACACACAAGTAGAGATTGGAGAATTCCCTGAAGATATTTCAATGGCAGTGTGTGTAGATAGCCTACATACAGATGTAGGACATAATTTTTTTTACCCTGTTGCAGAACATTCCTGCAATGCAGGAAATCTCAAACTTGTAGTGTATTTGAGGTTTAAAAAGGCTTCTAAAGTTTATAAAATGAACTTGAACTTTCAGACTTGTAAATTAATCAAACCCTACAAAAATGTCCATATATTATATCCACATAATAATTCACATGTCCTGTCGCTGCTGGATTATTTTCCTGCTGTAGCAAACTGGCTCAAATTATGATCCTACATCTGTACTATGCTGGCTCTGATTTACAGCAGTGGAGCCTCCTCAGAGGAGGAAGGGGAGGACCATCAGTGAATTTCACAAAAATAAAATAGTGAAACATTGAAAAAGCTATCCATTTTAGATAGCTAGCTTTTTCAAGCAGACATTTGCTTCCTGCAACACAAACTCAAAAAAATTCTGGGACACTGTAAAGTCCATGGAGAATAAGAAGACCTTCTCCCAGCTGCCCACTGCACTGACGATAGGAAGCACTGTCACCACCGATAAATCCACTATAATTGAGAATTTCAATAAGCATTTTTCTACGGCTGGCCATGCTTCAACAGCACTGCACCCCCCACAGCAACTCGCCCAAACCTTCCCCATTTCTCCTTCTCCCAAATCCAGTCAGCTGATGTTCTGAAAGAGCTGCAAAATCTGGACCCCTACAAATCAGCCGGGCTAGACCATCTGGATCCTTTCTTTCTAAAATGATCTGCCCGAAATTTTTGCCACCCCTATTACTAGCCTGTTCAAACTCTCTTTCGTGTCATCTGAGATTCCCAAAGATTGGAAAGCAGCTGCGGTCATCCCCCTCTTCAAAGGGGGGGACACTCTTGACCCAAACTGCTACAGACCTATATCTATCCTACCCTGCCTTTCTAAGGTCTTCGAAAGCCAAGTCAACAAGTCAATTACCGACCATTTCGAATCCCACCGCACAGACGCTATGCAGTCTGGTTTCAGAGCTGGTCATGGGTGCACCCCAGCCACGCTCAAGGTCCTAAATGATATCTTAACCGCCATTGATAAGAAACAATACTGTGCAGCCGTATTCATTGACCTGGCCAAGGCTTTAGACTCTGTCAATCACCATATCCTCATCGGCAGACTCGACAGCCTTGGTTTCTCAAATGATTGCCTCGCCTGGTTCACCAACTACTTCTCTGTTAGAGTTCAGTGTGTCAAATCGGAGGGTCTGTTGTCCGGGCCTCTGGCAGTCTCTATGGGGGTGCCACAGGGTTCAATTCTTGGACCGACTCTCTTCTCTGTATACATCAATGATGTCGCTCTTGCTGCTGGTGAGTCTCTGATCCACCTCTACGCAGACGACACCATTCTGTTTACTTCTGGCCCTTCTTTGGACACTGTGTTAACAACCGTCCAGGTGAGCTTCGATGCCATACAACTCTCCTTCTGTGGCCTTTAATTGCTCTTAAATACAAGTAAAACTAAATGCATGCTCTTCAACCAATCGCTGCCTGCACCTGCCTGCCTGTCCAACATCACTACTCTGGACGGCTCTGACTTAGAATATGTGGACAACTACAAATACCTAGGTGTCTGGTTAGACTGTAAACTCTCCTTCCAGACTCACATCAAACATATCCAATCCAAAGTTAAATCTAGAATTGACTTCCTATTTCGCAACAAAGCATCCTTCACTCATGCTGCCAAACATACCCGTGTAAAACTGACCATCCTACCAATCCTCGACTTCGGCGATGTCATTTACAAAATAGCCTCCAATACCCTACTCAATAAATTGGATGCAGTCTATCACAGTGCCATTTGTTTTGTCACCAAAGCCCCATATACTTGTCACATTCTGACCTTAGTTCCTTTGTTTTGTCTTTTGTTTTAGTATGGTCAGGGCGTGAGTTGGGTGGGTTGTCTATCTTAGTTTGTCTATGATTTTCTATTTCTGTGTTTGGCCTGGTATGGTTCTCAATCAGAGGCAGCTGTCAATCGTTGTCCCTGATTGAGAACCATATTTAGTTAGCCTGTTTTCCATTGTGTTTTGTGGTTGGTTATTTTCTGTATAGTGTTGTACCTTACAGGACTGTTCGTTGGTTGTTTATTGTTTTGTTTTCAGTGCTCATTAAAATATTTAAAATATGGACACTTACCACGCTGCACCTTGGTCCTCCTCTCCTTCCCCAGACGTTACAATACTACCCACCACTGCGACCTGTATGCTCTCGTTGACTGGCCCTCGCTTCATACTCGTCGCCAAACCCACTGGCTCCAGGTCATCTACAAGACCCTGCTAGGTAAAGTCCCCCCTTATCTCAGCTTGCTGGTCACCATAGCAGCACCCACCTGTAGAACGCGCTCCAGCAGGTATATCTCTCTGGTCACCCCCAAAACCAATTCTTCCTTTGGCCGCCTCTCCTTCCAGTTCTCTGCTGCTAATGACTGGAACGAAGTTCAAAAATCTCTAAAACTGGAAACGCTTATCTCCCTCACTAGCTTTAAGCACCAGCTGTCAGAGCAGCTCACAGATTACTGCACCTGTACATAGCCCATCTAAGATTTAGCTCAAACAACTACCGCTTTCCCTACTTTATTTATTTATTTAGCTCCTTTGCACCCCATTATTTCTATCACTACTTTGCACATTCTTCCACTGCAAATCTACCATTCTAGTGTTTTACTTGCTATATTGTATTTACTTCGCCACCATGGACTTTTTTTACTTTACCTCCCTTATCTCACCTCACTTGCTCACATTGTATATAGACTTTCTACTGTATTATTGACTGCATGTTTGTTTTACTCCATGTGTAACTCTGTTGTTGTATGTGTCGAACTGCTTTGCTTTATCTTGGCCAGGTCGCAATTGTAAATGACAACTTGCCTACCTGGTTAAATAAAGGTTAAATAAAAGATAAAACTATGCTAAATATATTCACGTCACCAAATAATTGAATAAAACACTGTTTTGCCATGAAGGTCAACAGTAGCCTTAACAACACTCTGTAGGGTAGCACCATGGCATGGCTGGAGGACAGCTAGCTTCTGTCCTCCTCTCTGTACATTGACTTCGATAAAAAACCTAGGAGGCTCATGGTTCTCACCCCCTTCCATAGATTTACACAGAAATTATGACCAATTTCAGAGGACGTCCTCCAACCTATCAGAGCTCTTGCAGCATGAACTGACATGTTGTCCACCCAATCAAAGGATCAGAGAATTTTCTAGCTTCCGAGTGGCGCAGCGGTCTAAGGCTCTGCATCTTACTGTTAGAGGCGCCACTACAGACCCTGGTTAGATTCCAGACTGTATCACGTCCGGCCATGATTGGGAGTCCAATAGGGCGGCACACAATTGGCCCACGCTGTCCGGGTTAGGGTTTGGTCAGGGTAGGCTGTCATTGTAAATAAGAATTTGTTCTTAACTGACTTTCCTTGTTAAATAAAAAAATAAAAAACATTAAAAGCATAAGCTACATCTAGCTAGCACTGCAGTGCATAAAATGTGGTGAGTAGTTTACTCAAAGAGAGAGAAAGACAATAGAACAGTTTTGAACAAATTCATTTCTTCCAAAATTAAGGAGAAGCAAGAGAGAGAGAGAGAGAGAGAGAGAGAATGAGAGAAAGAGAGAGCTAGCTATATTTTGTAGTATATACTTTTTAAACTTTCACTTACTTAGCTTGCATCGAATGCAGCTACAGTAGCTAGTTTACCCTACTCAAACACCTGGTTCAAACAGAGAGAGATGCTATGTTAGCTAGCTGGCTATGGCTATCCAACACTGGAACTATTCCAAGTCAAGGTAAGCTTTAGGTTTTATAAATGTATTGCCACCAGGGCCTGCTGGTGTAACTGCTAAACTGCTTGCTGTTGACTGTACACTGTACTGCATGATTGTAGCGGGTTTACTAATGCATTAGTTCTAGTAGCTATGTTGACTATGATGTGACAATGATGTACAGTAGGCTGTGTGTGGTTAGCGATATGAAGGTTTGGCTTAAAGGTTTTTTCCACCTGTTCACAGACAGCTGATGTGTTGTGCACTGAAGTCCACAAGGGAAAAGGAGAGAGGAGAGCGTGTAGATAGATACCAGAAGGAATAATATATACAAGGAGCCGTTGTATGTGGCTGGTATGAAAGTGAACTGTGTTTGTATGCGTGTATTCATTGTGCCAATTCTGTTGAAAAACATTTCTTAAACGGAAGAAAACGGAACGAAATGGGGATAAACATATGTACATTTTTCCAATAGAAACTCTTGTTTGCAACTGTTGGACTAATGATTACATCATCTAGATGCTGTCAAGATGTGTGCAAGGCGTTATTAAATGTGTCACTGTCTGTCACCTTGATTACTCAAAATTCTCTCAACCTGTGCACCTACGTTGTAAACTTTCATTCAACTTCATGATGGGTACAGGGAGAATTGTAGCATCATGTAGTAGCCTAAACCTATGGATGTTACATTGAGCTGGGTGAATGGAATATGAATGACAGTCATCCAATATGCTGTAATAGAAATAAGGCCATGTTCATAAGAAAAAAAACGGCATGACCCCCCCCCCACTGATTTACAGTTTGTAGTGAACTCCCTAACAGAGATCAACCACAGAAAGCACATGGCCATGGATGTTGACTGCCACTACGGAGTCCTTCAGTGGAGCTCTCAAAGCCCATTTTGGGACTGATTCAAGGAAAATCAGCCTGGGATTTGAGACTTCCTGCCTAACAGTTGATAACCCCCTAAAAATGAATTTGGTCATTGAGGAAACCAACAGGGTAGCTTGCCATTGGGAGTCATTGAGCAAACAACAATGTTATGACCTCAATAAATGGTAATAGTTGATTAGATGATCATTTAATTAAGGATGCAGTATCGAGTCACGGTACAGCTGATGAGATTAGTTAGCCTGACAACATGTTTGACCTCTCCATTCTAGACAATAAAGTCACATTGGCATTGCTATAGCAGTCTATTCTTTAAATATATATAATACCTGTACATAGCCCGCCTATAATTTAGCCCAAACAACTACCTTTCCCTACTGTATTTAATTTATTTATTTATTTTGCTCCTTTGCACCCCATTATTTTTATTTCAACTTTGCACATTCTTCCATTGCAAATCTACCATTCCAGTGTTTTACTTGCTATATTGTATTTACTTTGCCACCATGGCCTTTTTTTGCCTTTACCTCCCTTATCTCACCTCATTTGCTCACATCGTATATTGACTTGTTTATACTGTATTATTGACTGTATGTTTGTTTTACTCCATGTGTAACTCTGTGTCGTTGTATGTGTCGAACTGCTTTGCTTTATCTTGGCCAGGTCGCAATTGTAAATGAGAACTTGTTCTCAACTTGCCTACCTGGTTAAATAAAGGTGAAATAAATAAATAAAAATATGACCTGTATAATCAAGTCCATCTGTATGGGCCAACTACATTTCAATCAATCATTTGATCTTCAAGGAAGGAATAAAAAAGGAGTAATATCTAGGAGGTTGGTTTGAAGTTGGCCAGAAGTGAGCCCAAATCAGCTAAAGGAGGTCCATGGATTGGCCACTAACCTAGCTGGCTATGGCGCTTCCTGCGTAGACGCTGTCCACTGTTAGGTTTGGTCAGACCTCCATGGAAGATGCCGTTGACCTTCTGTGCCCAGGCCTGCTGGCCCCTGTCATCCCTCACCCCACACCTGGGCTCTGCCATCTGGTGCCGTGTGTCACTGTCCAGACGCCCAGTGACTGGCAGGTGGGTGAGCCACTGGAACTCCCTGAGAGGCAGACAGAGGAGAGATGGATGAATGATAAAAGAAGAGTGAACGGCAAACAAAGATCGGAGAGCACATCCAGAGAGCACATCCAGACAGCACATCCAGACAGCACATCCAGAGAGCACATCCAGACAGCACATCCAGAGAGCACATCCAGAGAGCACATCCAGAGAGCACATCCAGACAGCACATCCAGACAGCACATCCAGAGAGCACATCCAGACAGCACATCCAGAGAGCACACCCAGACAGCACATCCAGACAGCACATCCAGAGAGCACATCCAGACAGCACATCCAGAGAGCACATCCAGAGAGCACATCCAGAGAGCACATCCAGACAGCACATCCAGAGAGCACATCCAGAGAGCACATCCAGAGAGCACATCCAGACAGCACATCCAGAGAGCAAGTAGAATCAAAAAGTTGCAAACCCGGAAGAAGTTATGTAATCAATACAGCACTTTAACAGTAATCCACATGTGATGATGGTAGTGTGTGTTCTTTACAACTGAAATCAAACCTTCAAATCACATTTTATTAGTCACATACACATATTGAGCATTGCGGGTGTAGCGAAATGGTTGTGTTCCTAGCTCTAAAAGGAAATGGTTGTGTTCCTAGCTCTAAAAGGAAATGGTTGTGTTCCTAGCTCTAAAAGGAAATGGTTGTGTTCCTAGCTCTAAAAGGAAATGGTTGTGTTCCTAGCTCTAAAAGGAAATGGTTGTGTTCCTAGCTCTAAAAGGAAATGGTTGTGTTCCTAGCTCTAAAAGGAAATGGTTGTGTTCCTAGCTCTAAAAGGAAATGGTTGTGTTCCTAGCTCTAAACGGAAATGGTTGTGTTCCTAGCTCTAAAAGGACAGTAATATCTAACAATACACACAAATCTAAAAAGTAAAATAAGGAAATGAAGAAATATAGACTATGTATTGTGAGGGTTCAGTGACCAGCCGGAGGAAGACAACATGACAGCACCCTCCTCAGGGGATAGGTACTCAGTGTAAAGCCAATTAGTACAGTACACACCTGAGCCCACTGATTAGCTTGGTGTCTCCCTCTATATAGGTGTGCCAGGAGATGAGCTCGAGGTGGATTAGGAGCAGACACGGGGACTGGTGAGGATGTTGGACTTGTCTATCTCAGAGAAAGGGGCGTCATCTGATGCACCTTGGCTCTACGTTAAACAAGGCAGACTATAGATAGAGGGAAGCATGTGTAGACAATAGTCTAAAGAGAAGGGAGCCGTTTCTTGTTTTGTGTTCCCCTTTTGGCCACGGCCTTTTGGTCAGCTGCTTAGTTTAGGTTTATTTTTTACGCTGTTTCAGAGTTGGACGCTACCTTGTACTGGAATTATTTTGTCGGGTGAAATAACCCGTTGAGTGACAATACAAAAGAAGAGGAACCACAACCACTGCCTCCGGTCTGTTCAATTCATGCCTCCCGCCTGTGTTAAGGTGTTTCGGTCTTGCTGATCCGTCACACTATATATATGTGTGTGTGTGTGTGTGTGTGTGGGTGTATATGAGGAATACGTACAATAGTATATGTACAGCAATAGTTAAATACGATGGCCTTGACTAGAATACAACATATACATATGAAGTGGGTAAAACAGTATGTAAACATTCCACTGTTCCATTGAAGGTTCTAAACCTGCTGAGCATGGGGGTAATGCATTGTCTAGCTCTTCATTAGTGTCAAATGCGTGTAGTTTAAATATCGTCATAAATAATCGCTGTCATATCACCTGGATAAATACCAGGCTCTGGTGGCAGACTTTTACTTCCATTAGGGAAACCGAGCTTTTGCTTTGTGATAGAAAATAAACATGCAATACATTTCGATAAATCTTTGAGTTAGGCTTTTCTTCTCCAAATATTCAGTAACTCACAGTGCAACTGTGAAAACAGCCGTGTGCTTGCTTTTTCACTCAAGCACAACTGGGGAATGGGACACACTTTTGGTAAAGCTGTCAACACAACCTCAAAGACATTTTTCTCAGAGAACAAAAAGTTATCAGATTTGACATTCTGAGAAATTCGTGAGTACACAAAATCAATGAAAAATGTACATGGCATATTCTGTAACAACTAATACATTGTAATCAATCATTGACCACACTCGATTAAAAATGTCCCTAATTTCCCATTATTACTGTAAAGTGCTCTTTCTGGTAGGTTAAAAGATGCCAGCCTTGTTGTACCTGAGAGCTGTGTTGACCTCAGTATCATTGTGTTGGTGACTCTCCTCCTCAAGGTATCCATACTTCTCCAGAAAAGTCTATATAGGAAAACAGAACATATAAATTCAGAATGTGTATCACACTCTCTCCTGGACCATAGACTATGTTCAAGGAAAGGGAACAAATCAATAGGGGAGATTGGGGTAAATTGAGCCAAAGGGTTAAGTTTAGCCACCCTTTTTCTAGGAAACTCAAATTCATCATTTGACCAAATATTTAAAAGGTTGTCATTTCAAGGAGCCTGTGAAGGAAGACTCCACATGGAAAAAGTGTTAAGGAAGTTAGGTCCATGATGCTTGTATCTTAACCAAAGTAGATCATTTTAAGATTGTTCTATACATTAGTTGGGGTCTATATGAGGTCCTAAAGCCAGCATGAAAGTGCATCCTTGTAGCTGTGTGGGCTAATATAGTCTAAATGTTTGCCTTGGGGTAAGTTGAGCCAATAGCCATGGGATAAGTTAAGCCAATAGGAAGTTTAGCAAATGTATGTGTTTTCTTCCCAGGCGTAATGGAAATCCTATGATATGAGGTAACAACAGGGCCTGGCCTATGTTAAAGGTGTGACAGAAGTACAAAGTGTTTGTTAAAACATGCTTAAAACGTGATTATGTTGAATTGTCTTTGGAAAATAAAGATAGACATGGTTTTAAAAAGGTAGTGGTAATATTTCATTCAGTATAGAAATGTGTGAAATGAATTTTTTTGGACAAGCTATGTTTTCAAAACTGTAATGAGTAGATTTTTGAGGATTTCCATGGATACACAACATCCTGAAATATATGTATGTTAAGATGGAGTGATGGTGAATGTAAAAACAGCTCAACTTTCCCCACTCTCCCCTACATAGTATTTTAGTCATTTGTAGACTCCAACACTTGAATTATTTAGAATACCATGGTCAAGACAGCCTGAAGGGGAGAGAGGGAAGCATTGGGCTGGTATAAAAAAAAATGAAACATCAAGCACTGAGTGAATGCAGTGGAGGACTCAAATTAGGGTTAAGTGGTCTTAGAATCATTATAGCAGATGCCAACACCAGAGATGCCATTGAGAAGTTTCACACCGCTGCCAGAAATGTTTGTGGTGGGGGAACAACCCATCATACTTTTCTATGATTGGATTGATTAGGCCCTGAGGGCCTCCAGCCAGTGCTGTTCCCATGAGCAGCTGGGAGCGAGCAGAGTGCATTGTGGGATGTGGCACTCAGGCCCACTTCTGCAGCTGGGTGATGATAAGCGGCACTCCCCTGGGCCTTCCGTGGCCCAGGGCCCTTAAATGGATGCCTAATGGAAACCAGCCAGCACAGCTGGATAGAGACTAGGGAGAGCGCCTCTGCATTAGAGTGGAACTCCACAGACCATTTTAATTGCAAAGAAAACCAGACGGGTTGAATTGACTGGGTAGTCTTGGGTTTTGAATGAGGCTCGATCTAAAGCATGCTAGATGATAGAGTTTCAACAGACAAATACAATGGACCATTGGTAGATCAGAGTGCCAGGGCGAAATCCTAACTTGAGATCAAGTGACGGGCATGGATCTAAAATTAAAATTCAGCCCGGCAAATGAGTCAGTTCTCTGTTGTTTACTATACTCTTCGTAATTTATGTGACCAAAAACTATAAAAGTGGAAAATGGGCTGTACTGTACTGGGAAAATTGAGGAATAAGGCTACAATTAGGCTAAACCACAAAGAGCTCACAATGTAGCCTACTTTGTTGATCAAAAGCTCAATTCCCAATAAATGAATGACAGTTGTGTGAAGTAAAGAACCATGAAACTGGGACCAACATTTTACGACGCAATGCAGACGTAAAGAATGAAAACGGAGCCATTCAATCTTGTCGTCTCTATGAGTAAGAGAACCAAAGGTTGACATTTTCCAAGCTTCCACAAATACAGACCCTTAGAAGTTTTGAAGCAGAAAAATAACTACTTGTTGGTATTACAAACCCTCAATTCACAGGCTTTGTTTCCAGTTAGACACTTCTTGTGCTTTAAACAAGATGAAGGCTTCTTCGGTGGAAGGATGCTCAGTGGAAGAAAACATTCCTCCAGCAGGAGAGGCCTACAATTCCTGTTGCCACTTGCCTCCTAGTTTACACCAACACAATGAGCCTTTCACTTGACCTTCACTATCTGGAAGGTGAACAACCATAGGTCAAATGGAACAGAAAGCTCATGACCCCTTCAACCTCAAATATAGTTCAGTGTTGTTTCAGACATCAGAGTTCTTTGTCAATGACTTATTTCAACAGAAGTGCATGACAATGACAGTGAAGTGTGCAATCATGGACAATAGAAACTCAAAACAAAAGAGGGGACAGGGGAATAAGTCAATTGGATTGTGTGGGAAGTATCACAGAACAAGAGAAGTGACCAGTATCACACATTTAACACTCCTAAATTAATCAAAACTCTACAATTCCAGAAGCATATCTGTAGATAAGTCCACAAGTAAACCTCATCTAAAGGAGTCTATGCCTGGCAACAGTTTGTTGATTTGAGTGTTCCTGTGTATACAACATGGTCTCTTGGAAACTTGTATTATTCTGTAGCTAAATCTGTGACACTCCATTTAGTATGATATTACATTACTTTAGGTTACATTATGAATGGAATAGAGATCGTACATTATCATACGCATTATAAGACTTAGAGTATCATATGTCTTATCTGGTCGTACAATAGCATACAAATTGGGTGATGTTCCTTAACATATGTCTTGTATTACGTATAGTATTCTATGTCTTTCTCTGAGAGCAGGTTGCTTGTTGCGCCATAACAACAAAGGGGAGAATTTACGTTGGTGGTTAGGTGAATTGTCTTAAGTTTCGAATAAGGGTTAGGTGAAGGGTTAGCTAAAATTCTACAGTTGACCTGATGCGACTCGAACATGCAACCTTTGGATTGCTAGATGGTCGCGGATTACGCCTACCCATCCTCCCCGACCAACCTCCCTACTTTCATTTCTGTCTATAGTAACTAGACCATTAGTAGGTATCATACTAATCATTCTGAGGTGCTCAGAAATACATAAAGTATGTTTCGTATGGCTCGGAGGCCAGGCTGGTGTACGACATGCATTTCTCTAAGGCAAAGGTACTCTCCCAGAACATCATCAAAGGATTTATATGCCCTATACCCATAAAGTAGTAGGTTGCCTGTTGTGTAAACATTATGCTGCCCCTGAACAAGGCAGTTAACCCACTGTTCCTAGGCTGTCATTGAAAATAAGAATTTGTTCTTAACTGACTTGCCTAGTTAAATAAAGGTAAAATAAATAAATAAATGTTAAACGGCACCACATCTAAAGACAGACCCATGTTGTGGTGAAACATAAGGGAACATATACATGTGTTTGTGCTAAGCAGGCTGCACAGTCATCCAAATGAGCCCTGGTCACAATACTAGTGGCCCTCCATTTTCTTATCCCATGTTACCCATGTCATGTGTTTGGGACTAAGGGTGTGTAGAGCCAGGGCAACAGGGTACAATGTTGGACTGGAGGGGAGGCCAGGGGAGGAATCCAAAGGGCAGATTTACCGAGAGTTAAGGTCAGGGAAGCCAGGCAAGCTGGGGTCAGGAACAACTTCGGTTTTGTGTGCAAAGTCATAATAGTCTGACTGGGTCAACTAACCCTGAGCTCTGCTACGTGGTAAAGCCTTGCTGAGAGTTATCCAAGCAGTGAGGGAATCAAAGTAACTGCCAGAGTTAAGATAACATGCCTCATACATAGCCTAGTTATCACATACAGTAATGTGCTTCCAATAAAAACAACTCTCAGTAATATAAATGATAGAATTTTGAATAAGAGTAAGACATGAGGAAGAAGTGGGGAAAGTATTGGGTGAAACTGTAATGACAGGAAAGTAAATGGCAGTATAATACCCGTTGCCTTCTTCAAACAATTGAGCATCATTTATTACACTCAAAAGTGAAAGCTAGTCCTTGCCATAATTCATGATTTCCCATGTAATTTGCATAACCTACCTCAGCACTAGTCTCAGGTGTTGACGGGAGATTTAGCAGCACAGGTGAGCCAACGGTAACGGTTGCCTTCAACGTGAGCAGCACACAAGAAAGTTGCAACACGAATGTCCTCAAAGTTTTCTCAGGTAAAATGTTCATCTTGCCGACAACGACAACGCAAGTCCTCATACTTGGCCACGTTAAATGACTGACATACGTGTTGACAAAATATCCTGAAAGATAAACTTGATATCGAGATGTCTACATTTCGCCGTCTGTATCTGGAGCCACCCTGCGAGGAGTCTGCTCAGAGACACCGCCTCCAAAATGTAATGATGTGCCTCGTTTCCAACAGAATTACAACTTCAGTCTTGGAACTAAATATGGAGGTTGGTAGCACCTGACCTTACAGCAGGAAATAAAGAAGTAATAACATGGTAATAATTAGTGTGCCTGCTGAATAGTACTATTCCTCATACTAAACTACATACTATAGCTGAAGCCAGTGCACGCACGCACACATTTTCTTGAAGAAATACCTTTCTACACTTTACTACTTCTAAAATAAGTTAATATTTCCCGATGTATTAAAGATAACAAAAACGGTGTTATTATTTGTTCAAAATGTGTTAATCAGTTGTTGTTATTTCTGGTTTTATTATTTTCATTCGTTACCATTGAAACGGATATTTATTTGTCTTTTTATGAAATCAATATATAATTATTTGCCCAGATGGATTGCTGCCGAATAAAACGTACATTTCAAATAGTTCACAATTTGATAATTGAAGACCAAGTCCCATAAACTGTGCATCAAGTATTTTTTCTCTGGACATTTAAAAAATTGCCATTTCAAATAGTTGGCACTGGCAGTACAAGTTTACAATCTCACTGGATTTTTGAAGACCATTCACTGTTCACAGAAAGTATATTTGATATCGACAAAGATTCTTATATTATCCATAATGTTTGAGCTGGTTGAATGGATATGACATGACAATTTCCCTGACCCACCACCAGCAAAACACATATGACGTAACTGCATGTGGTAACTAGTGATGACCATTTTGAAACGTCGTCAGGGATTTTTGGCGGGGAACATGGCGACTCCCAGTGAGCGTTCTGGGGATGACAAAGAGTAGACTTGGCTGATGACTGTGCCACATTTTGTGAGTTTAGAGAGGCAAGAGATAGCCAGACTACTAAATTGGGCGAAGGAACAGCATTTGGGTATTGTTGAAAGGCCATCGGTGCGTGTTCTGCTAACAATAGGGCGGATGAAGGTGTGGCATGAGCGTGATGAACAGATAGATGTGATTAATAGACAGTGAGGAAAAAGAAAAAGTGCAGAGGGAAGATGTGTGTTGAGGAAGATTTGGGCCAAGTACTACAAACCGCACAGTGCTGTCTCTGATGGCTTAGAAACCCGATGAGATTGAGGATGAATTACCTGCGGTGGCAGATGTGGTGAAGACCGAGCCTCGACCAGATGGTCATGCAAAGGATGATTCTGGCCCAGTGAGAGTGACATTTGGCTGACCAATATGTAGTCTCGGGCTGGGTAGAAAAGAAATTGGACACTGTTAAATTGGTGAAGGTGGCTCGAAGTGGACTTGATTTTCTGTGTTTCTTCTGCCCAGAGGGAGCGGGTGCTTAACATCACATGTCTCGGGACAAGACCTGCGATTTGTTTTGCTCTCCAGAGCAGTGCGCCTTTGAGCCTTTGAAAGGAGTGATTACTTTGGTGGCATTAAGTGTTGAAGTGGAGCAACTGAAATGGAAGATTCTCTGTCTGTGATGCTCACTGTTTGTTGCGATGCAGACCTGGTGGCGAGCTTGGTCCTTTTGAGTTTTGAAGCAGAGAGTCTTTACCTGGCAAAGTCATGTTAGGATATGTCAGTTATCCCGTGAGAGCTTTTGTGCCAAACCCACAAAGGTGTTTTAGATAAGAAGCTTATGGTTATGTTGCAGCAGTGTGTAGGAGGGAGATTCCCGAGATGTGAAAAGTGTGCAGGAGGGCATGGGACAAAGGAAGGTGTAGTATTGGTGGAAAAAACTGTGGGTGTCAATTGTGGGGGTGCCCATGTTGCTGGGGATCAGAAATGCCTGGTGCTGGAGAGATAGGTTGAGGTCAGAGTAGAACAGAAGGTGTCGTATGCTGAGGCAGTGAAGAGAGTAGAGGAAGATGGGTCAAAGGTGAGTAGTAGCCTAGCATTCTAGCGGTTAAAGAGCGTTTGGCCAGTAACCAAAATGTTGCTGGTTCGAATCCCTGAGCCGACTAGGTAAACAATCTGCCAATGTGCCCTTGAGCAAAGCACTTAACCCTAAATCAAATCAAATGTATTTATAAGGCCCTTTTTACATCAGCTGATGTCACAAAGTGCTATACAGAAACCCAGCCTAAAACCCCAAACAGCAAGCAATGCAGATGTAGAAGCACGATGGCTAGGAAAAACTCCCTAGAAAGGCAGGGACCTAGGAAGAAACCTAGAGAGGACCCAGTCTCTGAGGGGTGGCCAGTCCTCTTCTTGCTGTGCCGGGTGGAGATTATAACAGTACATGGCCATGATGTTAAAACGTTCATAGATGACCAGCAGGGTCAAATAATAATAATCACAGTGGTTGTAGAGGGTGCAACAGATCAGCTCAGTCCTGAGGCATGGTCCTATGGCTCAGGTCCCCCAGGAGGGGAGGAAGAGGGAGAGAGAGAGAATTAGAGGGAGCATACTTAAATTCCCACAGGACACCGGATAAGACAGGATAATTACACCAGATATAACAGACTGACCCTAGCCCCCCGACAATACTGCAGCATAGATACTGGAGGCTGAGACAGAAGGGGTCGGGAGACACTGTGGCCCCGTCCGACGATACCCCCGTACAGGGCCAACCAGGCGGGATATAACCCCACTCACTTTGCCAAAGCACAGCCCCCACACCACTAGAGGGATATCTGCAAACCACCAACTTACTACCCTGAGACAAGGCTGAGTATAGCCCACAAAGATCTCTCCCACGGCACGAAACCAAGGGGGCGCCAACCCTGATTGCTCTTGTAAGTTGTTCTGGATAAGAGCGTCTGCTAAATTACTAAAATGTCAATGTAAAATGTAGTAGGCCTAGGCTAATACAGAGTGATACGAATGTGTGCTTCAGTAAGGTTGGCTTCTCAGCATTCGTTGCCATGGTTATCAAATGTACCACAGAAATGGAACTTAAATCACAGAGAATAGATGTTGTGGTGGCAACTGCAGAGAAGTACTTGGGTTAAGGTGTTGAATTAAAAAGCCCCGTCCTCCCAGACCATCGGCTCAGCTTCTACACCTGCATTTGCTTGCTGTTTGGGGTTTTAGGCTGGGTTTCTGTACAGCACTTTGAGATATCAGCTGATGTACGAAGGGCTATATAAATACATTTGATTTGATTTGAGTTATAGCCAAAGTAGTGAAATGAGGTGGTGTTTTCTTCTTTTATGAAATAGTGGTATATATGTGTTGGGTTGGTTGGTGGTGCAATTCGTTTTTTTGTATCAAATATGTTGGGTTGGTGGTGCAATATGTTTTTTTTTTGTATCACAAAATGTAAAGCTGACAATGAACTGACAAGGTAAAAATCTGTCGTTCTGCCCCTGAACAAGGCATTTAACCCACTGTTCATAGGCCATCATTGTAAATAAGAATTTGTTCTTAACTGACTTGCCTAGTTAAATATAGGTTACATTTTAAATCAAATTTTTAAAAAAAGTTATGGACCACACACTCCCGCACAGTAGGTGGCGGCATGCACGAAAATTTTGCAAACGCAATGATACCAAAGAAGGACCTTAGTAGGGTAGCCAGCTAGCTAATGTCAACTTTATAAAGTTTAGCTACATAGCTTGCTAGTTCCCTACGCGTTTATCTAAATATCTGTAGTTTTTATTGATAAACTGTCTAGCCACGTTGTTAAAGATAATGTCAAATTGCTGCTGACAACTTCGTGATAGTTGACCAACTTATTTGGCTATCAGCTTTACTCCAGCTAGGTCGCTTGCATTCTAACTGACAAGCTAGCTAGCAAAGCTACTCGCTAATTTAGCTGGCCAAAGAGCTCTGCCCTGCAAGTTACTCCTCAGGTCTGTCATCTTTCTTGCTAGATATATCTTACATGTATTTTATTTTACTGTAGAAAGTGTGATTACGACAGGGTAATGTTCAAAGTATGACGAAAAAAAAAGATGAATAACGTTAGCCAGCTAAGCGTGCCATGACCAAGTAAATGGTAGGCAATTATCTCAATCAGGGGAGGGTGGAGAACAATCAACACCTTTTTTTGTGTGTGAATTTCCAAAACAAATATTCTGATTTATATCTACACAAAAATCTGCAATTCCCAAAATAGTGTGGATTGTTCTCTGTACTCTACCCTGATTCAGAACCATTTTCATTGTCATGGCATTCTTGGTTCCATAGAGCATTTGAAGACAAACTGCACAGACAACCGGTATAGTAAGTTTAAATGTAATTTTATTAAGTATTCTGTCTTGTAAGGAAAATGTACATGATTTGCAGGCATTACTTTAAGGTGGAATATACCAATTCATTGTGTATTACAGCCTGATTAATCAGACAACTAGCCACCTAGGTACGCTGTTCTCACATGAATTGAATTGAGTTGCCTGCCATCTGCAATGATTTGACAGGCCCCTAGCCAATTAAACTCAAAGATTTACGATGGAGTTGGGCAGACTGGATTTATGCACCCAAAGAATAACACAGGATAGTTCCAGCTAATCCACACTGCATGAAAATGAACCTACTAACATTTGACTAATCCTGTTGCCTAATCAGCTAACTACATCCAAGTATAGTCTTACAGGGGTAGTATAGGCTTGTCAAAGATGCACTGTGACTTCAGAAGTTGTAACACATTTTGATCTTAAAACAGCAGCTGCCATGGCCTCTTCGGAGTTTCGGGGTGACGTTTCCCAGGTGCGCAGCGGCCGTGACACCATCTTCTCTGAGGCCATCAACCAGAAGATGCGTGTCCCCGACCGGCTGAGAGTGGGGCCAGGCATGGGACAGAGATGGGAAGAGGAGAGGCAGGAGTGTGCTGACTGTCCCGCTTCTTACAGCATGCACATCCCAGACAGGCTGTCTCTCACAGGTGGGGACAAGGCTGGTCTGGAGATGGGCCTATTGATAAAGACAAAACAGGAGGCATTTATATGGCTTAAGTTCAAATCAAAATAAAATGTTATTTGTCACGTGCCGAATACAGCAGGTGTAGACCTTAAAGTTAAATGCTTACTTACAAGCCCTTAATTAGGGATAGGTGGGATGCAAATGTCTCAACTGGCCAATTGCCAGGGAAAATGCCAGATTCAAATAAAATACTATAAAATTCAAACTTTCATTAAATCACACATGTAAGATACTCAATTAAAGCTACACTCGTTGTGAATCCAGCCAACATGTCAGATTTTTAAAATGCTTTTCGGCGAAAGCATAAGAAGCTATTATCTGATAGCCTGCACCATCTGCACCAGCAGTAAACAAAGGAGTTAGCATATTTCAACCGTGCAGGCGCTACACAAAACGCTGAAATAAAATATAAAACATGCATTACCTTTGACGAGCTTCTTTTGTTGGCACTCCAATATGTCCCATAAACATCACAATTGGTCCTTTTGTTCAATTAATTCCGTCCATATATATCCAAAATGTCCATTTATAAAGCGCATTTGATCCAGAAAAAAACAGCTTACAAAAAACGCAACGTCACTACAAAATATTTCAAAAGTTGCCTATAAACTTTGCCAAAATATTTCAAACTACTTTTGTAATACAACTTTAGGTATTTTTAAACGTTAATAATCGATCAAATTGTAGACTGGGCAATCTGTGTTCAATACATGAAAGAAAACATACCAGCGCCACTTTTCACATCTTGCACAACTCACAAAAGTGTACCCAGTTCTGAGTTGGCCTACTTCTTCATTGCACAAAGGAATAAAATCAACCAAATTCCAAAGACTGGTGACATCCAGTGGAAGCGGTAGGAACTGAAAACCGGTTCCTACGAAATATCCCTTGGCAATAAGTCAGGGAAAAGGCAAAATAAAAAAATAAAAAATCTGAACAGTTAGTCCTCTGGGTTTTGCTAGTGCAATGCAAATTGTTTGGGTAGCCATTTGATTAGCTGTTCAGGAGTCTTATGGCTTGTTAAGAAGCCTTTTGGACATGGAGCTCCGGTACCACTTGCCGTGCGGGAGCAGATAGAACCGTCTATGACTTGGGTGGCTGGAGTAATTTACAATTTTTAGGGTCTTCCTCTGACACCGCCTGGTATAGAGTTACTGGATGGCAGGAAGCTTGGCCCCAGTGATGTTCTGGGCTGTACGCACTACCCTCTGTCGTGCGGTCAGAGGCTGAGCAGTTGCCATACCAGGCATTGATGCAACCAGAGATGCTCTCGATGGTGCAGCTGTATAACTTTGAGGCTCTGAGGACCCATGCCAAATCTTTTGTCTCCTGAGGGCGAATAGGATTTGTGCCCTCTTCACAACTGTCTTGGTGTGTTTGGACCGTGATAGTTTATTGGAACTTGAAGTAGAGTTGCGATAGAACGAAGACGGGTCAGAAGAAAAACTCCTTTAGCCACTTAACAATGCTGGTCCAAAATGCTCTGCTTTCTTTTTTTCTTCAGGATTTGAGTCAGAGCAATAATGGGATCTGTGTGTGAGTCCCTATCATATCTCAGTGTTCTTATATCTTTGTGACTTACTAATAGATGCCCCGGACATGAGCCCCCATCCACTGTTCACGTCATCCAAGCAAGGCTCAGCCCTCCCTCTGGGGCCTGCATGGGAGGCACAGCAGCACAGTGCCTGGAACAGAGAAAGAGACCCCTACATGAGGGAACCAGTGCAGGTATGTGAGAGTGGAGACTGGACCTTTTCTTTGGGAATGAGTTGTCTGACAATAATTGGATAAGTGTAGTGTCACTGATACATTTAGTGTCAAGCCATTGCTCTGTGTGTCATTCTTTAAAGTGTTCAGAGTCGTGCTTGGGGATAGCATTTGAGGAGATGGAGTTAGCAAAAGATTCAATATGCAGGTACCACCTGGATTGAAACATTCCCAGCAGCTTCCATCTGGCCCTACCCTCACCATCGAACTCAGGGATGGCCAACTTTGATGGGGGTGGGTGCCACCAAAAAGATCTGGACTCAACACGGGGGGGGCCGCAGTGGCTTGCGGTTCTGCATACCTATATCTATACCTAAACATTGTCAGCCGGCTCTAGCCTTTTGGTGGGCCTAAGCAAAATTAAAAGTTTTAGTTAATTTCATGCAATTGTACACATTTAGCCATCGGGTGGAGAGACATGTTTGCCTGAGAATGACTAACAAAATCAAGGGAGCCCCCGGTTGGTATTTCGACCATGATTACTACAAGTTTAGCTGGCCTCTAAGATCAATTTACAATCTAAAAATGTTTGCTGACATTGGCTAATTGAGTGACTGACATAACAAGAGAAACTGCTGATGCACAACCACATTTCTAAATTGCACCTTGTGTAATTCTGTTATTTTACCTGACAGAGTCCCACCTTCCCCAAAAGAGATTTGCAGGGATGCAAACTAGTCACCTTTTTGGCGAAATACGCCGTTTTGAATCCAAAATAGGTGACCTACGTGATTCGTGTAAAATCGTGCAACTGGAATTTGGAAAGTTTGAGGTGAGGGAGAAAATGTGGTGGAACAAGTATTGTTAGCATTGTTAAGCATCTTGCTACAGTAGCTGGATAGAATTCTCCGTTAGCTAGCCAGAGATATGTTGAGCAACATTAGCCAACATAACTGATCAAATAATTGAGTTTATTGAGTGAAAATTAGCTGGCTAATAACGTCAGACAGCTAACGTTACAACATCAGATGAGCTAACGTTAGTAACTTAACCATTCGCTATAGTATTAACTGGTATACAACTCCTTGTTGTTCCTCAAGTTATAACGCGTTAGTTGCTTACTGGACCCTGGCAATCTGTGTGGAATGTTAACAAACTATTTTCAAATCAAATTATATTAGTCACATGCGCCGAATACAACAGCAACCAGTGAAGTGATTACTTACGAGCTCCTAACTGACAAAGCAGTTAAAAAAGGATAAGAATAAGAAAGAAAAGTAACAAGTAATTAAGGAGCAGCAGTAAAATAACAATAGCGAGACTATATATAGGGGGGTACCGGTACAGAGTCAATGTGTGGGGGCACCGATTAGTTAAGGTAATATGTACATGTAGGTAGAGTTATTAAAGTGACTGTGCATGGATAACAACAGTGGCAGCCGTGTAAAAACAAAAGGGGGGGGGGCACAATGCAAGTCTAGGTAGACATTTGATTAGATGTTCAGGAGTCTTATGGCTTCGGGTAGAAGCTGTTTAGAAGCCTCTTGGACCTAGACTTGGAGCTCCGGTACCGCTTGCCGTGCGGTAGCAGAGAAAACCGACTATGATTAGGGTGGCAACACCGCCTGGTATAGAGGTCCTGGATAGCAGGAAGCTTGGCTCTGTTGGGGCGGTATGCAAATTGGAGTGGGTCTAGGGTTAATGGTGTTGATGTGAGCCATGAGCAGCCTTTCAAAGCACTTCATGGCTACAGATGTGAGTGCTACGTGTCGGTAGTTGTTTAGGCAGGTTACCTTAGTGTTCTTGTGCACAGGCACTATGGTGGTTTGCTTAAAACATGTTGGTATTACAGACTCGGACAGGGAGAGGTTGAAAATGTCAGTGAAGACACTTGCCGGTTGGTCAGCGTGTGCTCGCAGTACACGTCCTGGTAATCCGTCTGGCCCTGCGGCCTTGTGAATGTTGATCAGTTTTAACGCTCTTACTCACATTGGGGCCGGAGAGCGTGATCAGTCTTTCGGAACAGCTGGTGCTCTCATGTATGTTTCAGTGTTATTTACCTTGAAGCAAGCATAGAAGTAGTTTAGCTCATCTGTTAGGCTCGTGTCACTGGGCAGCTCTTGGCTGTGCTTCCCTTTGTAGATTGTAATGGTTTGCAAGCCCTGCCACATCCAACGAGCGTCAGAGCTGGTGTAGTATGATTCGATCTTAGTCCTGTATTGATGCTTTGCCTGTTTGATGGTAAGTCGGAGGGCATAGCAGGATTTCTTATCAGCTTCCGGGTTAGAGTCCTGCTCCTTGAAAGCGGCAGCTCTAGCCTTTAGCTCAGTGTGGATGTTGCCTGTAATCCATGGCTTCTGGTTGGGGTAGGTACGTACGGTCACTTTGGGGACGATGTCATCGATGCACTTATTGATGAAGCCAATGACTGATGTGGTGTACCCCTCAATACCATTGGAGGAATCCCGGATCATATTCCAGTCTGTGCTAGAAAAACAGTCCTGTAGCTTAGCATCTGCTTCATCTGACCACGTTTTTATTGATCTAGTCACTGGTGCTTCCCGCTTTCATTTTTGATTGTAAGCAGGAATCAGGAGGATAGAATTATGGTCAGATTTGCCAAATGGAGGGTGAGGAAGAGCTTTGTATGCGCCTCTGTACGTGGAGTAAAAGTGATCGAGCAATTTTTTTTGGGTTGCACATTTAACATACTGAAAGAAAGTTGGTAAAACTGATTTAAGTTTCCCTGCATTAAAGTCCCCAGCTACTAGGAGTGCTGCCTCTGGGTGAGCATTTTCTTGTTTGCTTATGGCGGAATACAGCTCATTCAATACTGTCTTAGTGCCAGCCTCTGACTGTGGTGGTATGTAAATAGCTACGAAAAATACAGATAAATTCTCTAGGCAGGTAGTGTGGTCTACAGTTTATCATGAGATACTCTACCTCAGGCGAGCAATAGCTCGAGACTTCCTTAGATATCGTGCACCAGCTGTTATTTACAAAAATACATAGTCCGCCGCCCCTTGTCTTACCAGATGCCGCTGTTCTATCCTGCCGGTGCAGCGTATAACCCGCCAGCTGTATGTTGATAGTGGCGTTGTTCAGTCACGTCAATGAAGCATAAGATATTACAGTTTTGAATGTCCCGTTGGTAGTTTAATCTTCTGTGTGGGTCATCTATTGTATTGTCCAAAGATTGCACGTTTGCTAGCAGAAGGAAGGAAGTGGGGGTTTATTTGATCGCCTACGAATTCCCTCTACAGTATGTGGTTAATTTTCAGAATGAGAGAATTAGGTGAAACTGAGGCGTTGCTTGTTAAACAAGTGGATTCGGGGATTAAGTGTAGCTGGGCCTGGCTTAAGCTGGAAGCCACTATAGAGTTGAAAGGAACATCATTCACCCTCCCTCTTTTTCAATACAGTGGATAAAAAGGGGTATGCCAGGTGTACTTTGCATGTTTCAGTGCAACAAAAAAAAGTGTCACCTTTTTGGGCCCTCACCAGTTTGCATCCCTGGATATGGAAATTGATCCGCAGGCCTACCAAAGGGGGCCACCAGTTACCCATCTCTTCCTTATTGAACTCATGTTACCCTTTCTCTCTTCTGTGACAGAGTCCACTGCGTAGGTCCTACAGTGACCAGGCTTTTGGCAGGAGCAACCCTGGCACCCCCACCTGCAAACAGACACCGCACACCCCTATCTCGTAAGTACAAGACACATTGGATTAAACACTTCTTTAACTCCTTTTAAATGTCACCATAGAGATCCATCTCTTTCCTTGGACCAGACTGAGTGGCTTATTACATTTACATTTGTCATTTAGTAGAAGCTCTTATCCAGAGCGACTTACAGGAGCATTTAGGGTTAAGTGCCTTGCTCAAGGGCACATAGACAGATTTTTCACCTCGTTGGCTCGGGGATTCGAACCAGCGGTCTTCTGGTGACTGGCCCAACGCTCTTAGCCGCTAGGCTACCTGCCTCTCTGCATGCTCCTCTGCCCAGTGAGGAGGTTACATGTACAACGCTTCCTCAAAAGTGGAGAAAAAAAGCTCCCAAAACACATGGTGCTGAATGTTTTCAGAACACTTCACTTTGAAGCATGATTTTTGTTGGTTTTCATCACCTTGTGGACGAGACAACTCGGCCATATGTAACCAGAGTAGCATAAATTACTTATCAAAATTCTTTCAACACCTGGAACATTTCAGAAAGACACAAAGGGGAAGTTGCATTGTTGGCTTGGGACACTACATTCTATTGACTTTGCGCTGCCTCAGGCCCCATGCAGCGTTGTCCTCCTATTCGTCACCTGTGTTTCCTGTGTTTCCAGCAGAGGGAGACACATTGGTTTCTCTGATCTCTAGCCTCTCCTTACATGTAGGTTATATTGGAGGCAACGTGAAGTTGTGGCGTTGTCACTATGCTTGGTAAGTGTTGTGCCCCTCTGTCTGTCCTGGTGACCCAACCCACCCCCACCCCTCACTTGTGCCTGTTGTAGTTGCGGCAGTGCAGGATGCCCCCCTCAGCGCTCCTCTACTGCTGCTGCAGACACCCTGCCCATGCCCCTGGGGCTCCCTGCCACCCTACCCAGCCTCCTGTCCCCGCAGACCATGCTGCAGGCTGCCAAGGAACTGGGCCAGCAGGCCTCACAGTGCCTTCTGCAGACTGTCACTCAGAAATACAGGTTAGGGGTCCTACCTTCTCCGACCTGAGTGACCCCTGCCTACCCAAACCGAAATCTTAACAAATGGCCCCTAACCTCCTTCCATTTCTTCCTTGCTTGGGCTTGCATTTATGTCCTTACGCTACTAGTTCTAACTTTCTTGGCAAAGCTTTTGCCTCAATAAAGGATTCATTCTTGACTACAGGATCACTTCCTTTACTCACAACTTAGGTTGAAATCATACTATTTTTATTTGACCTTTTATTTTACTAGGCAAGTCAGTTAAGAACAAATGATTATTTACAATGACGGCCTAGGAACAGTGGGTTAACTGCTCTAACCACTAGGCTACCTGCCGCCCCAAGTATACCATGAAATGCTTGCTTATTAGCCCTTTCCAATGATGCAGAGTAAAAAACAAGAATTTAAGGTATTTGAGGTAGATATGGACGTAAAGTGACTAGGAATCATGATATATAATAATGATGAGTAAAATGGTGTCTGTATTTACAGTACAAGTCAAAAGTTGACACCTACTCATTCAAGGGTTTTTCTTTCATTTTTTATTTTCTACATTGTAGAATAATAGTGAAGACATCAAAACTATGAAATAATACATATGGAATCATGTAGTAACCAAATACTATAAAATATATTTTTGATTGAACACTTACTTGGTTACTACATCATTCCATATGTGCTATTTCATAGTTTTGATGTCTTCACTATTCTACAATGTAGAAAAAAAAAACTGGAATGAGTAGGTGTCAACTTTTCACTGGTACTGTATATAGTGTACAAAATATTAAGAACATCCTAATATTGAGTTGCCCCCCCAGTTTTGCCCTCAGAACAGCCTCAATTTGTCAGAACATGGACTCTATAAGGTGTCAAGCGTTCCACAGGGATACTGGCCCATGTTGACTCCAATGCTTCCCACAGCTGTCAAGTTGGCTGGATGTCCTTTGGGTGGTGGACCATTCTTGATACACACGGGAAACTGTTGAGTGTGAAAAACCCAGCAGCGTTGCAGTTCTTGACACAAACCGGTGCGCCTGGCACTTACTACCATACCTCGTTCAAAGGCACGCCAATATTTTGTCTTGCCCATTCACCCTCTGAATGACACACATACACAATCCGTCTCAAGGCTTAACAATCCTTCTTTAACCTGTCTCCTCTCCTTCATCTACACTGATTGAAGTGGATTTAACAGGTGACATCAATATGGGATCATAGCTTTCACCTGGTCAATCTGTGTCATGGAAAGAGTACAGTCTATGACTAGGGTAGCTGGAGTCTGACAATTTTTCAGACCTTCTTACCCCGCCTGATATTAGAGATCCTGGAAGGCAAGGGAGCTCTGCCCCAGTGATGTACATGGCCGTCCGCACCACCCTCTGTAGCGCTTTGCGGTCGAGGGAGGTGCATTTGCCGTAGCAAGCGGTGATGCAGCCAGTCAAGGTGCACTTGAGGGTCCAGCTGTAGCACTTATTGAGAATCCAAAATCTTTTCAGCCACCTGAGGGGGAAGAGGCGCTGTCGTGCCCACTTCATTAATATGCGGGTCTGTGTGGACCATGTTAAGTCCTTAGTGATGAACTGTCCCGTCCCTCTGCACTCTAAACTCTGCATGCTGCTTCTCCCTGCTTTGCTCTTGCTTCGGGTAGAAGTTGCCAGTTGGCGCACATCTTGGATCAGCCCATTGTACCCTAATCCTAACCTTAGCCTTTACAGGCAACAATGGAAAACTGATGTTAGATCAGCATCCATGGGACAACTTCATCTTACTACTGCTTTGTGCTGTCTTTTGTTGCCCACTTCTGGTTGTTTTTCCTCATGCTGGATCCTTCCCTGTTGTTCTTCTATCTGCCTTGTGTTGAAAGCCCCTTTGCAGACTGTGGTCTCTCTCCCTGGTTTAAAGGTTCAGCTCTCCTGAACACCCAACTACTGCTGTGGTTGAGGAGCCCCCTGTGTATGTCGAAACAGACAGGAAAAGGTGACAAGTTCTGGCAAACCATTGGCATTTCCTATTATTGGGCTTGTTTTGTGGTACCAACAACACTTTTCTGAAGCCTAAAGCATTGAAGTGTGGGTGTGTGTGCACATGCACCATTTACCTTTATCCCTGTTTGTGCGGTTGGCAGTGCCATGCGGGACTCCTGGATGAGCCCAGATGAGGGATGTGCAGCTGTGGAGTTCATCGTACTTAGGAGACAGGTAAGCAGGCTAATAACCCCTCTCGTGGGTGAAAAGAGACAATAATGAGCTACTTTCGCCTTCCATTGAACGTCTGAATGACACTGTCTGATTGACACCTGCATGTGAACTAGTCTACCTTATAGGATAATGCAAAATCAATCAAATATAAATTGATGTGGAAAGTTAAGGGGAAGCTATAGAGACAGCTGTGATATAGGCCTAGGCTATATGAAGATGAAATTGACAACCATTTGAAAATAGAAGACAGGCTATGGACAGATTGAGTGCATATCAGCCATTGATACATTTTAGTGAAGCAGTCGGTGGTTATGTTGACACTGGGCCTTCATTTTTATTTGATGAATTATTTTATCTAAGAGTAGCCTATACTCTGGCGGATATTTCAGTTTTTTTGTCTTTCGCGCATCTCGACAGACAACTTGCCTATCTCTTCCCCCTCTCTCTTAAACGAGTAGCATATAAACTCAGCAAAAAAAGAAACATCCCTTTTTCAGGACCCTGTCTTTTAACAGATCATTAGTAAAAATCCAAATAACTTCACAGATCTTCATTGTAAACACTGTTTCCCATGCTTGTTCAATAATGAACTATAAACAATTAATGAACATGCACCTGTGGAACAGTCGTTAAGACACTAACAGCTTACAGACAGTAGGCAATGAAGGTCACAGTTATGAAAACTTAGGACACAGAGGCCTTTCTACGGACTCTGAAAAACACCAAAAGAAAGATGCCCAGGGTCCCTGCTCATCTGCGTGAACGTGCCTTAGGCATGCTGCATGAGGACTGCAGATGTGGCCAGGGCAATAAATTGCAATGTCCGTACTGTGAGACGCCTGAGACAGGATGGACAGTTCATCGTCCTCGCAGTGGCAGACCACGTGTAACAACACCTGCACAGGATCAGTACATCCGAACATCACACCTGCGGGACAGGATGGCAACAACAACTGCCCGAGTTACACCAGGAACGCACAATCCTTCCATCAGTGTTCAGACTGTCAATAGGCTGAGAGAGGCTGGACTGAGGGTTGTAGGCCTGTTGTAAGGCAGGTCCTCACCAGACATCACCGGCAACAACGTCGCCTATGGGCATAAACCCATGGACCAGACAGGACTGGCAAAAAGTGCTCTTCATTGACTAGTCGCAGTTTTGTCTCACCGGGGGTGATGGTCGGATTCATACTTATCGTTGAAGGAATGAGCGTTACACTGAGGCCTGTACTCTGGAGCAGGACCGATTTGGAGGTGGTGGGTCCGTCATGGTCTAGGGGCTTTGTGTCACAGCATCATCAGACTGAGCTTGTTGTCATTGCAGGCAATCTCAACGCTGTGCATTACAGGGAAGACATCCTCCTCCCTCATGAGCTACCCTTCCTGCAGGCTCATCCTGACATGACCTTCCAGCATGACAATACCACCAGCCATACTGCTCGTTCTGTGCGTGATTTCCTGCAAGACAGGAATGTCAATGTTCTGCCATGGCTAGCGAAGAACCCGGATCTCAATCCCATTGAGCACGTCTGGGACCTGTTGGATCGGAGGGTGAGGGCTAGGTCCCCCCCCCCCCGAAATGTCCGGGAAGTTGCTGGTGCCTTAGTGGAAGAGTGGGGTAACATCTCACAGCAAGAACTGGCAAATCTGGTGCAGTCCACTACAGTACTCAATGCAGCTGATGGCCACACCAGATACTGACTGTTACTTTTGATTTGGACTCCCCCTTTGTTCAGGGACACATTATTCCATTTGTGTTAGTCACAGTCTGTGGAATTTGTTCAGTTTGTCTCAGTTGTTTAATCTTATGTTAATGCAAGTATTTACACGTTTGCTGAAAATAAATGCAGTTAACAGTGAGAGGACCTGTTTTTTTTTCCTTTTTTATATACAGTGGGGCAAAAAAGTATTTAGTCAGCCACCAATTGTGCAAGTTCCCCCACTTAAAAAGATGAGGCCTGTAATTTTCATCATAGGTACACTTCAACTATGACAGACAAAATGAGAAGAAAAAAAATCCAGAAAATCACATTGTAGGATCTTTAATGAATTTATTTGCAAATGATGGTGGAAAATAAGTATTTGGTCAATAACAAAAGTTTCTCAATACTGTGTTCTATACCCTTTGTTGGCAATGACAGAGGTCAAACGTTTTCTGTGAGTCTTCACAAGGTTTTCACACACTGTTGCTGGTATTTTGGCCCATTCCTCCATGCAGATCTCCTCTAGAGCAGTGATGTTTTGGGGCTGTTGCTGGGCAACACGGACTTTCAACTCCCTCCAAAGATTTTCTATGGGGTTGAGATCTGGAGACTGGCTAGGCCACTCCAGGACCTTGAAATGCTTCTTTACGAAGCCACTCCTTCGTTGCCCGGGCGGTGTGTTTGGGATCATTGTCATGCTGAAAGACCCAGCCACGTTTCATCTTCAATGCCCTTGCTGATGGAAGGAGGTTTTCACTCAAAATCTCACGATACATGGCCCCATTCATTCTTTCCTTTACACGGATCAGTCGTCCTGGTCCCTTTGCAGAAAAACAGCCCCAAAGCATGATGTTTCCACCCCCATGCTTCACAGTAGGTATGGTGTTCTTTGGATGCAACTCAGCATTCTTTGTCCTCCAAACACGACGAGTTGAGTTTTTACCAAAAAGTTATATTTTGGTTTCATCTGACCATATGACATTCTCCCAATCTTCTTCTGGATCATCCAAATGCTCTCTAGCAAACTTCAGACGGGCCTGGACATGTACTGGCTTAAGCAGGGGGACACGTCTGGCACTGCAGGATTTGAGTCCCTGGCGGCGTAGTGTGTTACTGATGGTAGGCTTTGTTACTTTGGCCCCAGCTCTCTGCAGGTCATTCACTAGGTCCCCCCGTGTGGTTCTGGGATTTTTGCTCACCGTTCTTGTGATCATTTTGACCCCACGGGGTGAGATCTTGCGTGGAGCCCCAGATCGAGGGAGATTATCAGTGGTCTTGTATGTCTTCCATTTCCTAATAATTGCTCCCACAGTTGATTTATTCAAACCAAGCTGCTTACCTATTGCAGATTCAGTCTTCCCAGCCTGGTGCAGGTCTACAATTTTGTTTCTGGTGTCCTTTGACAGCTCTTTGGTCTTGGCCATAGTGGAGTTTGGAGTGTGACTGTTTGAGGTTGTGGACAGGTGTCTTTTATACTGGTAAGTTCAAACAGGTGCCATTAATACAGGTAACGAGTGGAGGACAGAGGAGCCTCTTAAAGAAGAAGTTACAGGTCTGTGAGAGCCAGAAATCGTGCTTGTTTGTAGGTGACCAAATACTTATTTTCAACCATAACTTGCAAATACATTCATAAAAAAAATCCTACAATGTGATTTTCTGGAATTTTTTTTCTCATTTTGTCTGTCATAGTTGAAGTGTACCTATGATAAATTACAGGCCTCTCATCTTTAAGTGGGAGAACTTGCACAATTGGTGGCTGACTAAATACTTTTTTGCCCCACTGTATATATCTCTTTATCAGTCAAAAGTTTGGACACCTACTCATTTTTACTATTTTCTACATTGTAAAATAATGGTGAAGACATCAATTCTATGGAATCATGTATTAACCCAAAAAATGTTAAACAAATCAAAATATATTCAGCCTCAGAAATTGCAGCACAAATAAATGCTTCAGAGTTCAAGTATCAGACACATCTCAACATCAACTGTTCAGAGGAGACTGCGTGAATCAGGCCTTCATGGTCAAATTGCTGCAAAGAAACCAAAACTAAAGGACTCGCTTGGGCCAAGAACACGAGCAATGGACATTAGACCTGTGGAAATCTGTCCTTTTGGTCTGATGAGTCCAAATGTGAGATTTTGGGTTCTAACCGCTGTGTCTTTGTGAGATGCAGAGTAGGTGAACGGATGATCTCGTGTGGTTTCCACCGTGAAGCATGGAGGTGGTGGTGTGATGATGCTTTGCTGGTGACACTGATTTATTTAGAATTCAAGGCACACTTAACCAGCATGGCTACCGCAGCATTCTGCAGTGATACCCCATCCCATCTGGTTTGCACTTATTGGGACCATCATTTGTTTTTCAACAGCTGTTTGACCAAGAATGAGAGTGGAGTGCTGCATCAGATGACCTGGCCTCCACAGTCACCCGACCTCAAGCCAATTGAGATGGTTTGGGATGAGTAGGACCGCAGAGTGAAGGAAAAGCAGCCAACAAGTGCTCAGCATATGTGGGAACTCCTTCAAGGCTGTTTGAAAAGCATTCCAGGTGAAGCTGGTTGAGAGAATGCAAAGCTGTCAGCAAGGCAAAAGGTGGCTACTTTCAAGATTCTCAAATATAAAATATATTTTGATTTGTTTAACACTTTTTTGGGGGGTTACTACGTTATTGCATAGTTTGTCTTCACTATTATTCTACAATGTAGAAAATAGTAAAAATAAAGAAAAACCCTTGCATGAGTCCAAACTTTTGACTGGTACTGTGAGTTACACTTCATATAAGGAAATGAGTCAATTGAAATAAATTCATTAGGCCATGATCTGTGGCTTTCACATGACTGGGAATACAGTTATGCATCTGTTGGTCAATGACGCCTTAAAAAAAAAAAAGTAGGAGCTTGGATCAGATAACCACTCTGTATCTGGTGTGACCACCATTTGCTTCATGCAGCATGACACATCTCCTTTGCATAGAGTTGATCATGCTGTTGATTGTGGCCTGTGGAATGTTGTCCCAGTCCTCTTCAATGGCTGTGCGAAGTTCCTGGATTTTTAGCAGGAACTGGAACATGTGGTTGTACACGTCGATCCAGAGCATCCCAAACTTGCTCAATGGGTGACATGCCTGCGTATACAGGCCATGGAAGAACTGGGACATTTTAAGCTTCCAAGAAGTGTGTGTGTAGATACTTGCGACATGGGGCCATGCATTATGCTGAAACATGAGGTGATAGCGGGAGATTTAACGGCATGACAATGACCCTCAGGATCTCGTCACGGTATCTATGTGCATTGAAATTGCCATCAATAAAATGCAATTGTAAGTTGACCATAACTTGTGTCTGCCCATACCATAACCCCACTGCCAACATGGGTCCATCTGGTCACAATGTAGACGTCAGCAAACCGCTTGTCCGCAAGACGCCATACAAGTGGCCTGCGGTTGTGAGGCTGGTTGGACGTACTGCCAAATTCTCTAAAATGACGGGAGGCGGCTTATGGTAGAGAAATGGCCATTTTCATTTTCTGGCAAAAGCTCTGGTGGACATTCCTGCAGTCAGCATGCCAATTGCACCCTCCCTCAACTTGAACCATCTGTGGCATTGAGTTCTTTGACAAAACTGAATTTTTTTGTGGCATTTTGTCCCCAGAACAAGGTGCACCTGTGTAATGATCATGCTGTTTAATCAGTTTATTGATATGCCACACCTGTCAGGTGGATGGATTATCTTGGCAAAAGAGAAATACTCACTAATAGGGATGTACACAAATTTGAACAAAATCTGAGATTAGTTTTTTTTATGAGTATGGAACATTTCTGGGATCTTTTTCAGCTCATGAAACATAGGACCAACACTTTACATATTGTGTTGACATTTTTGTTCCATGTAGTTTGAAACTTTTGAGCAATTTAAAAAGCATCGATCAATCCTCTTGCTTGCTGAATTACAATAAAATAGGTAAGTGTTGGCAATGAACTGGCAGGGAAGTTTGAATGGCGAAAGTGACATGTAGCTCTGGTGTAATGTAATCACAAAGGCTAAATTAATACACTGCTCAAAAAAATAAAGGGAACACAAAAATAACACATCCTAGATTTGAATGAATGAAATATTATTTTTAAATACTTTTTTCTTTACATAGTTGAATGTGCTGACAACAAAATCACACAAATTATCAATGGAAATCAAATTTATCAACCCATGGCGGTCTGGATTTGGAGTCACGCAAAATTAAAGTGGAAAACTACACTACAGGCTGATCCAACTTTGATGTAATGTCCTTAAAACAAGTCAAAATGAGGCTCAGTAGTGTGTGTGGCCTCCACGTGCCTGTATGACCTCCCTACAACGCATGGGCATGCTCCTGATGAGGTGGCGGCTGGTCTCCTGAGGGATCTCCTCCCAGACCTGGACTAAAGCATCCGCCAACTCCTGGACAGTCTGTGGTGCAACGTGGCGTTGGTGGATGGAGCGAGACATGATGTCCCAGGTGTGCTCAATTGGATTCAGGTCTGGGGAACGGGCGGGCCAGTCCATAGCATCAATGCCTTCCTCTTGCAGGAACTGTTGACACACTCCAGCCACATGAGGTCTAGCATTGTCTTGCATTAGGAGGAGGCCAACCGCACCAGCAATATGGTCTCATCTCGGTACCTAATGGCAGTCAGGCTACCTCTGGCGAGCACATGGAGGGCTGTGCGGCCCCCCAAAGAAATGCCACCCCACACCATGGCTGACCCACCGCTAAACCGGTCATGCTGGAGCATGTTGCAGGCAGCAGAATGTTCTCCACGGCGTCTCCAGACTGTCACGTCTGTCACGTGCTCACTGTGAACCTGCTTTCATCTGTGAAGAGCACAGGGCGCCAGTGTCGAATTTTCCAATCTTGGTGTTCTCTGGCAAATGAAAAACTTCCTGCACGGTGTTGGGCTGTAAGCACAACCACCACCTGTGGACATCGGGCCCTCATACCACCCTCATGGAGTCTGTTTCTGACCATTTGAGCAGACACATGCACATTTGTGGCCTGCTGGAGGTCATTTTGCAGTGCTCTGGCAGTGCTCCTCCTTGCACAAAGGCGGAGGTAGCGGTCCTGCTGCTGGGTTGTTGCCCTCCTACGGCCTCCTCCACGTCTCCTGATGTACTGGCCTGTCTCCTGGTAGCGCCTCCATGCTCTGGACACTACGCTGACAGACACAGCAAACCTTCTCGCCACGGCTCGCATTGATGTTCCATCCTGGATGAGCTGCACTACCAGAGCCACTTGTGTGGGTTGTAGACTCCGTCTCATGCCAGCATTCAAAAGTGACCAAAACATCAGCCAGGAAGCATAGGAACTGAGAAGTGGTCTGTGGTCCCCACCTGCAGAACCACTCCTTTATTGGGGGTGTCTTGCCTATAATTTCCACCTGTTGTCTATTCCATTTGCACAACAGCATGTGACATTTATTGTCAATCAGTGTTGCTTCCTAAGTGGACAGTTTGATTTCACAGAAGTGTGATTGACTTGGAGTTACATTGTGTTGTTTAAGTGTTCCCTTTATTTTTTTGAGCAGTGTACATTGCTGCACTGATGCATTGTAAAAATAAAAACAGGCAGAAATGTATTTATTCATTCACACAACAAACTCAGACCTGTCAGTGGCAGGCTACCCTGTATTTTGTCGTATAAAAAATATTCTGCCAATGTATCCAGTCATTAAATGTAGTAGGCTAGAAATTACCTGAAATGTTTATATAGGCCTATATTAATTCATGATATTATCTTATGTTGCTGGTAAGACATTAGGGGACTTGGTGAGTGACATCAGTAGCATCTTTAGGCTTAATTTAGGCCTGAATCTCTCGAGATAAACCTGTTTACTGTTAGTGCGGCCTTACACCGAACCCAAACCGGCTGCGCGCATGCGCTATCGTGCATGCATTTATTTTGTCCCCCTACTCAAAATGCGATCACGACACGCAGGTTAAAATATCAAAACAAACTCTGAACCAATGACATTAATTTGGGGACAGGTCGAAAAGCATTAAACATGTATGGCTAGTTAGCTTGCACTTGTTAGCTAATTTGTCCTATTTAGCTAGCTTGCTATTGCTAGCTCATTTGTCCTGGGATATAAACATTGAGTTATTTTACCTGAAATGCACAAGCTCCTCTACTTCGCCAATTAATCCACACATAAAACGGGCAACCGAATCGTTTCTAGTCATCTCCTCCTTCCAGGCTTTTTCATCTTTGAACTTATATGGGGATTGGCATCTAAACTTTCATAGTATTACCACGACTACCGGCAAAACAGTTTGTCTTTCAATCACCCACGTTGTTATAGCCAATGAGGAGATGGCACGTGGGTTCCTGCTTCTATAAACTGATGAGGAAATGGGAGAGGCAGGACTTTCAGCGTGATATGCGTCAGGAATAGGGACTTATATTTTAGCCCTTGGCATCGCAGACGCTCGCAATAATTGAATAACATGGATTTCTAAAGGTATTTTGCGACGCTCGCACACGCAACGTGTCCGGTCTGGTCAGAATGTTATGCTTTTGTTCCATCAATGCCATTATGATAGTGTAGCCTGTGTTCAACCAGTAGATGGAGCCATAACTTCAATATTTTCTTCTGGCCATTGAGTCACTAATGTTATGGATACTTGTATGTTGCATTTCTGTAAGATGTCCTTTCTTGAGTCTCAGAAACTGAGGCCATCTTTACACTACGACAAATGTTGGGTATAAACAAAAAATAAATCTGTCACTTACAGTATAACAGATCAGCGCCTTTCTCGTGTCCAGGTGGTGAAGATGAGTCGTCGTCTGGCGGGTCTGGAGAAGCAGAACACTGAACACAGACAGACTGAGCTGGTGCTCTTCTCCCTGCTCCTTTCTGCCTGCCTGCTCAACGGATGGCTCTGGATACGCAGATAACAGACACACGTCACTCAAATAGCCCACTCATCTGCTCTGCAACGCTACTTTGCTCAACTCTGCATTACACATCCACTCAGCTGGGTAGTTTGTCAGTGTACTTATTCTTACACACATGTTGGTGTTAGATGTTGAGCATGTATAGATCGCAATGGCCCATCTCCTTTCTTCCAAGGCCAGGGCCCAGATTCACTAAACACTTCTTACGTAAAAACTTAAGGTTCTTAAGAAGAAAAATACATTCATAAGATAGTTTAAGTGCAATTCCTCAACAATATCTTCTTACAAATCTTCATTTTTTGGCAACTTATCTAGCTAGCAATGGCAATCATGTTAGCATGATTACTGCTCTAAAACATGTTATTGGGTTTAAGATTATCAATACTGAAACTTTCAGATGAAGTTTGAATTAAACTGCTTTCATGAGCTTTTTCTCGCACTGCCAAGAGTGTAGCTAACTTGGAATTAAGAACCAAGTTTGTTAAGGAGAAAGGGCAAGAAAATGTCCAATATCCTTTCTTCAAGTCTATAGGTAAGGTTTTGTAAATCTGGGCCCCAGGAGAGGAAGCTATTTCAGCAACTGTTAAGGGACTATGATGATAAAATGATGTTGAGCATTAGTGGTGTGCATAGGTCACAAATATGGACTAAGTTGATTGTCAAGATGGATGCTGGCATATTTCAACATTATCAGGGATTGATCCATTTCATGTTTGCCTAAAGGATTGGCCATCTCTGTGACTTGAACAGCTAGTGCTTACCACGGTTGGAGGTGGTGATCGGAAATGATAGTGTTACTGCGTAGGCTTCTATATTGTTGTCGTTGAGATGGATAATCAGATTTAAGTCATAGGTCTGTCAAAACACAGCGTGTGTAAACTTAACATTTCAATCTAGTTGTTAACCACTGGTGGTGGAATGCCATGAGTCAGTTGGTAACTGGTCCAAAGTATCTAGTATACTATTATGGTATGATCTACTTGGAACTTTTCAGACTTAGAGAAGCCTAAATTGTAATCCGTTTCATATAGTACATGTGTAATAAGGTCCTTCTGTAAGGCCTCTATTTAATCAAGACTAAAGTAAGACATGTCTGCGTTTGAATGCCTGCGACATGAAGTGCTTTGAAGTTGGCTCAGTGGCTTTGATCTTTTCCAGACTAGTTTATAATATGAAGTGATATGTTTCTCAGAAGTCAAATGACATTAACCATGAATGTAAATTGAACACTAATTTATTACATGGGGTTTCTTGTTCTTTTTCCATTTTTGAAGTTGTATTGGGTTTACAATAAATTAAATATAATGTTGAGTGAGGTTTGTTTTGTCCGTTGGGTCTTTCACCTGCTTGAACCTCGTCTGGGGCCGTATTCATTACGTCGATTCTGTTGCAAACGGAACAGAAGTGTTTTTTTCCATTGGAAATCTTCCGTTTGCTGTTAGGGTACGCATGTTTCCTCCAATGGTTTGACATTTGAGTCGTTATTTCTAACATCGATAGTGCCTACACTTTCTTGCGCCGTTTTGAACTTCTAACACAGTAGGGATAATAAGGGAGTGGTTTGACACACGAGCAAATGCTCACACCGCTGAAACATCTGGGTGGTATTCATTATGCTGATTCTGATGCATGGGATTTGTCAGGTGTGGTTTCGTTGCATTCAATGGCAACAAGCTGCTTGTGGATTTGACAGCTCAAATGCCGTTCCACCACGACACTGCATTTCAATCCGATTGAATCTAGCCCTTAGATATCAAAGAAGTCATCTAGTCTCGTTCCACTGCATGTTCCCCTCTAATCAGGGACTGATTTAGACCTGGGACAACAGGTGGGTACAATTATCAGGTAGGACAGAAAACTAGCAGGGCGGTGGGAGGCTCTTCATGGAGGGTGTGACGTAAGCAAATACATTAAAGTCACCTTGTCCTAGAAAGATTTCCAGGGTTATCGAAACGTTACACCAGGGTAAGCCTACAGGGAACACAGCCCTTGAGTGTTTCTAAAATCCCCTATGGGGTAAAATGAATGGAACTGTTTGACTGCTAGGTTTTATAACTCTTACTGTGGTACTCCATACCAAAAAAATACATGTAGTGTACATTATAAGAGGAAAATGCACAGAAAAGTCACATTGTATATTTATTTAACAAAATAAATGTAATACTAAACCAAGTAAACTCACTATGAACCATTTGGAAAGTCATCAGGAGTACATAAATTACACCCCAAAAACGGTCAACCACAAATAAAAACGGCATGAAATGTTTGTTTTTTGTAAAACCAGATGGTTGACTAGAAATACAATTTAATTAAACATGAATGGCGATTGTACAGTAATGACATTGTCAAGCAGCATCTATTTTACAGACGTTGAAAGGCACAAATACTAGAAGACCTTGCATCTTTAAAAAAGTAACATCCATTACTACCAGAGATTCCGGTAAACTCACCAACTCTGCTCTTGATTGACCAAAAACGTAAATACATAGTTTGATAATTATTCCCATCACCACACTGATAAGGCAGGTCTACAGGCTCACTGACTTAAACATGTAAATGCTAATCATCTGTTTGACAGTAATGGGTACAGAACACCTTATGAAATTTGAAGCAAGACCCATGGACTGGCATTTGGGTGGGACCGCAAAGAGTTGCATATTGTGCTGTATGCTATCAGTACAGATTTTAAGGGGAACACCTTTGCTTTAAGAGTTGAATTAATGTATAAATGACATTTCTGAAGCTTCCGGTGCAGGCTGGTACAGTACTTGATAATGGGGACTTTGACATGACTATTAGTAACACCATGAAAAAACATTTGATGCTCTCCCAATAAATTGAACATGAAATCCATTGGCCTTTTGAAAATGTAACCATTGAAAAGTGTCATTTTACAAACAGTAAAACAGCAATTGCAACTGATAGCCATCCAAATGAGCCTTAGCAAGAAGCGTAAAATATTAAGTGTTCAATCCCATAGTCCCCACCCAAGGTTCAGTCTCCAATCCCAGGGTCCATTGTCTATCCTGGACAAACAACTTGACACTACAAGGGGAGAAATTGCCCCCCCGTGCTGGACATTTTTTATTTCTTAACACTATTTGTGCTTTTTATTCAGTTATAAAACTGACATACTGTACACTATATACAAAATTATGTGGACACCCCTTCAAATCAGTGGATTCGGCTATTTTAGCCACACCGGTTGCTGACAGGTGTATGAAATTGAGCACACAGCCATGCAATCTCCATAGACAAACATTGGCAGTAGAATTACCTGACTGAAGAGCTCAGTGACTTTCAACATGGCACCGTCATAGTATGCCACCTTTCCAACAAGTCAGTTTGTCAAATTTCTGCCCCAGTCAACTAACTGTAAGTGCTGTTATTGTGAAGTGGAAATGTCTAGGAACAACAATGGCTCAGCCGCGAAGTGGTAGGCCACACAAGCTCACAGAACTGCCAAGTGCTGAAGCGCGTAAAAAGTCTGTCCTTGGTTGTAACACTTACTACCAAGTTCCAAACTGCCTCTGGATGCAATGTCAGCACAAGAACTGTTCATTGGGAGCTTCATGAAATGGGTTTCCATGGCCAAGCCTAAGATGACTATGCTCAATGCCAAGCAATGGCTAGAGTGGTGAATAGCTCGCCGCCATTGGACTCTGGAGCAATGGAAACGTGTTTTCTGAAGTGATGAATCACGCTTCACCATCTGGCAGTCGGACGAATGAATCTGGGTTTGGCGGATGCCAGGGGAACGCTACCTGCACCAATGTATAGTGCCAATTGTAAAGTTTGGTGGAGGAGGAATAATGGTCTGGGGTTGTTTTTCATGGTTCGGGCTAGCCCCCTTAGTTCCAGTGAAGGGGAAATCTTAACGCTACAGCATACAATGACATTCTATACGATTCTGTGATTCCAACTTTGTGGCAACAGTTTAGGGAAGTCTCTTTCCTGTTTCAGCAAGACAATGCCCCTGTGCACAAAGCGAGGTCCATACAGAAATGGTTTGTCAAAATTGATGTGGAAGAACTTGACTGGCCTGCACAGAGCCCTGACCTCAACCCCATGGAACACCAACTGCGAGCCAGACCTAATCGCCCAACATCAGTGTCCGACCTCACTAATGCTCTTGTGGATGAATGGAAGCAAATCCCTCAGAAATGTTCCAACATCTAGTGGAAAGCCTTCCCAGAAGAGTGGAGGCTGTTATAGCAGCAAAGGAGGGACCAACTCCATATTAATGCCCATGATTTTGGAATGAGATGTTCAACAAGCAGGTGTCCACATACTTTTGGTGATGTAGTGTACTTCTTTCAAACACTGTCCTAACTGCATCAGCCAGGTTGGAGAAATGTAGATACGAGGAGACAGTTTGTTTGAGCAGGTGAAGTAAAATTTTGTTTACAGATATTATTGGCCTCAGTGTTGTTTTTTTAAAATGTCCACTTAACCTATTGACATTAAAGACAATAGTGGAGTCAGGCTGGTGGAGTGTTTCTTTGGTCCCACATTTTTGGCTTCGGATTAAAAATGCTCACAACTGCTACCTAGATTGTTATATGGGTGGATATTTCAGTCACTGTTTGAAAGTTTGATTTGATATCATAGATATAACATTATCACATCAAGCCACAGACAAACTCATTCTGTTACCTTTGGTCAAAAGAAAGGGACATGTGCGGTTGTGAAACTGGCTTGGATTTCAACTGCTAACATCACCACATAGGCTGCGTTTAACAAGCAGCCCAATTCCTATCTTTTGCCCAATTATTGGCAAAAGACCAGAATTGGGCTTCCTTTGTAAACAGAGCCATATAGTTTCATAAATACAATGTCAATCGGTGTAGAAAGACAGTTGATTACCAGATTGTCTGATCATTGCATAAACTAGTAGTTAAAATCCTAACGGACTATTTCACGCCTAATATCATTTGAAGCAAGTCTGGGCAGAAGACCCTTTCAAACCCAGCATGACTGGAATGAAGGACACTTCACAGGTATAGTGGAGAACCTTAACTGATGCATAGGCACATCGGTGAACACCAAACCTCTTCTACTGCTGCACTTCGAAAGAGACAGACCCCATCCAGTGGGGTCACACAGGCAGCACATTGGACCACAGTAGAAATGTGAGTCTCGCTCCCCCAAGTTTTCCACTGTGACATGCGGGGGCCGGTCCCCCAATACTTTAAACAGTGCATTGTGGTCCTTGGCTGGCAGTGCCATGTAACTGAATGGCTTCTAAAAACCTATTCCATTCAGTTCGGTTAAATGATACACATGCCATACATACAGTATCTACAGGTTAAAATAATGTTTTGTAGTTTACAATATCACTGATTACCCAAGTGCCACGTCTAACATTGGTGAATAATGTACTGTTTACTACACATAAATAGATTACCTAAATCAGACTTAACGTGAAAAAAGTAAGTAGTGCAATAGATGCAACGTATGGTAGCCAATACATTTGGTCCCAAGGAGGCTAGTTAACCAATAGCCTCCAGCAACACTGATCGCTCTGATGACACTAAAACCTCCCGAATCACAATCCGTACAAAGTATTGTTCATTAAAGCACATCTAAAAAAGTTGTGCATTTGAACACACCCTCCTCGGTCACTCGACAACTAGTTAAACACCAAACGTTGAAAAAACCAAAAAAGGAATCCTCCACCTATTTTGAAAGTGCGTGTCTGTGTATTGATTATGCACAAACACATATTGTCCTCCTGTCCTGTGACCTATAGAGGACATGGTTCAGTTCAGATGAGAATCTCCACCATGTCATTGTCCTCCTGTTGAGGGGCTGATGTGGCCTGGGGGTGGGACTGCACCATGACACGCCTCTCCAGGGTACTGCTGTGGAACACTGGCACATCTACAGAAACACAGGGAGAAGTTTGGTCAACTGATCAAAGGGAACATCTACCCCCAAAACAAAGATTCAGCCTGTTCCCCAATCCCCATATAATGCACTACTTTTGACCAGAGCCACATAAGTTGTGCACTATAAAGGGAATAGGCTATTTGCCTTAACGAAAACAATATCCTGCACACTATATTTGAATAGGCGATTTGACCCCATATTGCCCATCCAGAGCATCTGACCCTTAACCTCTCCCCCCAGCTACTGCTTGGTTAAAACAAATGTGTGGTTTCTGGTAGAGGTTGACCGATTAATCGGAATGGCCGATTTCAAGTTTTCATAACAATCGGAAATCGGTATTTTTGGGCACCAATTTGACGATTTTTAAAAATGTACTTTAATTATTATTATTTTATACCTTTATTTAACTAGGCAAGTCAGTTAAGAACACATTCTTATTTTCAATGACGGCCTTGGAACGATTTTCACCTTGTCAGCTCGGGGGATCCAATCTTGCAACCTTACAGTTAACTTGTCCAACGCAATAACGACCTGCCTCTCTCTCATTGCACTCCACAAGTTACCTGTTACGCGAATGCAGTACACCAAAGTAAGTTGCTAGCTAGCATTAAACGTATCTTATAAAAAACAATCAATCATAATCACTAGTTAACTACACATGGTTGATGATATTAACTAGCGTGTCCTGCGTTGCATATAATCTGACTGAGCATACAAGTATCTATGTATCTGACTGTGAGCGGTGGTAGGCAGAAGCAGGTGCGTAAACATCCATTCAAACAGCACTTTCCTGCGTTTTGCCAGCAGCTCTTCGTTGTGCATCAAGCATTACACTGTTTATGATTTCAAGCCTATCAACTCGCGATATGAGGCTGGTGTAACCGAAGTGAAATGGCTAGCTAGTTAGCGCGCGCTAATAGCATTTCAAACGTCACTTGCTCTGAGCCTGTGGTTGTTTCCCTTGCTCTAAATGGGTAACGCTGCTTCGATGGTGGCTGTTGTTGTTGTGTTGCTGGTTCGAGCCCAGGGAGGAGCGAGGAGAGGGACGGAAGCTATACTGTTACACTGGCAATACTAAAGTGCCTATAAGAACATCCAATAGTCAAAGGTTAATGAAATACAAATGGTATAGAGGGAAATAGTCCTATAATTCCTATAATAACTAAAACCTAAAACTTCTTACCTGGGAATATTGAAGACTCGTGTTAAAAGGAACCACCAACTTTCATATGTTCTCATGTTCTGAGCAAGGAACTGAAACGTTTGCTTTCTTACATAGCACATATTGCACTTTTACTTTCTTCTCCAACACTTTGTTTTTGCATTATTTAAACCAAATTGAACATGTTCCATTATTTACTTGAGGCTAAGTTGATTGTATTGATGTATTATATTAAGTTAAAATAAGTGTTCATTCAGTATTGTTGTAATTATCATTATTACAAATAAATAAATAAAAATCGGCAGATTAATGGTATAGGCTTTTTTGGTCCTCCAATAATCGGTATCGGTGTTGAAAAATCATAATCGGTCGACCTCTAGTTCCTGGATTATTTCTTGAATTAGTCTCGTACCAGGTCAAAACAGATTTTAAACAAAAGCCCATTTGCGTTTGGTTAGATCATTTTCCTAGAAACGATTCAGTTCAGTTCAAGTGATGGGCTACACTGACAATCACAAGCGTCGTTTGCCATTCTGCTATGTTGGCACTGCACATTGCAGAAGCATCCTCGTTGGTCACCTCTAGGCTAATTGAAAGTTTCTATTTCTCAAATTGCAGGCAGCGAATACTCAAATACTTCATATTAACTGGGTCTGAAAAAACTCTGGACCCTAGTTAAAGCATATAATTAGGACCTGTGGTCAGGACAAACTGCTGGCCTTGTGTCCACGGTGGACAACACTAATGTCGATTGCACTGTCCTACTCTACCTGCGATGCGGTCAGGTATGTAGACGGGGCTGGGGCTGGAGAGGCGGCTAGGCAGGGTCGTGCTCTGCAGGGCTGGGGTGCTAGGCTTGCTGCTAGCCTCCTGGTTCTGGCCCTTGTCTGTCTGGGTGCAGCTGTCCCTGCTGCCCGTCTTAGAGTGGCCTGCTGTCAGGGGCAAGACCGGGGAGGGAGATGACGAGATGGACTCTGTCCTCAGAGAATCGGTACGGTACTCTGGACCCAACAGAACTCCTGAGGGGAGGGAACAGAGAAGACCTGTTAGGCATGTGGTGGTGCTGGGTTACCCATGACAACTTGTTTATTGATGAACATGGAAGCAAGTTGAAGTAAGATAAAATAGTTGATAGTAACAGACATTCAGCATTCACACAACAATTAAGCAAGATTCAAATCAGCCTGTACCAGCAAGCACAGCACCATTGATAATATTAAACTTCCCACCCTCCTCCATCACCAGCAGGCTATTACTCATGCAATGTTACTATTGAAATCTAAGTTACATAAAAACCCACAGCTGAAGACCATTCATGTCAATGATACCCTCCACACCCCTTTGTCTCTCCGTCATCACGCTCTGAAGCACACATCTCAGGGGCCTGCAAATCAACTTCCTGTACCCTCCCTGCCCTCTTCCTCCTAACCAGACTTCCGGCTTTTGTGCCTCTACCCTGCATCTGAAATGACAACCTTATAGTTCACTACTTTTCACAAGAGGTCGAGTCTAGTCAAAAGTAGTGCCCTCCCTATGTCTGCAGTTCCAGTATCTAACCCACTCAATTCAAATGAATCCATCAAATATAACAAGGGAAAACTCAAATAGCCTTTATCATGTGGCACATAACACAACCAAACCCCATTAAAACCAATAGAATTCTTACCCAGGCTGCCCTTCCAGCTGCTGTCCTTGCGCTCTTCTGTGATGGGGGAGCTGCTGAGGCCCAAGCTGTGTGAGAGCAGGCCCGAGCCGCCCGTGTTGGCGATGGACATCAGAGACTTGGAGGGTCGCATGGTGGCCGCGGCATCCCGGTCCTTGTTGGGATCCTTCCTGGAACGCTGGTGGAGCACTTTGATCATGGCATCCTTCTCAATGATCTGGGCGTGCAGGTTCTTGATCCTGTGGGACGGGACATGAGTATAGTTCTTCAAATAAAAGGAAGTACAACATCCTGCAAAGTGCAGACTGCATTCATATTTGAATGTGATTGTGTTCTGTATGATCAGTGAGAACAATGGGAGTTATAGACTGGATTTGACTGGGGTCACGGTTGCACTGAAATTCTAGGATCTAGGGTAAGTGGTTGTGTTAAGCTGTTAAGGATCGTATCTGTATAGTGCACTGTAAAGAACATGATTATTATATGAAATTGATAGGTTTAATGCCTCTCCAGGCATTTTGAAGATCAGTTAATCTGAATAGACCTGTGGATGTGTCTCAAACACACAACCTACCTGCTTTCCATGTCAAGACAGCGGCGGTTGGCCAGCAGGATCTCCTCCTCCTCCTTCTGGATACGAGCCTCCACTGACAGCTGCTGCTCATAGCTGTTGCTGGCGGAGTGGCTTATCATTGACGACGACGTGTCCCTCTGGGTGGCGACGGAGGCGGCGGCGTCTAAGGCAAACTGCCTCATGACGCTCTCCTCCAGGTACTTCTGCTCCCACTTGGTCATGTCTGCCTCCAGGGCCAGGATCCTCTCCTCCTTCTCCCTCAGGTGCTCCATCAGAGCCATGGCATTGTACTCCTGACCACTGCTGCTGCTCTGGGAGCCGCCTTGTCTCTGGATGGGTGGAGGGGAGGAAGGAAGACAATGGGGGTGGGAGGTGTGGCCGTCAGTGAACATAATTGTTCCAAGAGCTCGACCGCCATCCATGTGAGCAATCAAGTCACATTCACATTTGTATTACCAATACACACAATTTCTGCCTATATCATGGCCTATGGCAACACTGGCTGGTAGTGAGGCAAGGCTCCAAGTATGTCTGTAGTCTCTGTGGACCAGACAATCTGTCTGCTCCCAAACGCTCTAATGGAATATACAGTACCAGTCAAAAGTTTGGACACACCTAGTCATTCAAGGGTTTTTGACTGGTTCTGTACATCGCTCTCTTCCTCTCTCCTACTTCTCTCCCTTCCCCTCTGGTGTTCTGTCATCTACAACCTTTCCCCCACATTCTCAGCATCCTTGAGGACCTGGCTGCGCTCTATTAATGAGAAAACATTATGTGATGCCCCGCTTGGCTCTGCTCGGACACACAGAAAGAGAGAATGGGATTTAAGGAATAGATCATCTCTGTTGGGACTGGGAGAGAGAGAGCCTGGAATTCTGGGTCAGGTCACCCTGCTGACGCTGAATGCAGCTGAGATGCTGCACCGTCTCATAGGCAGGTTAGTGTTTTTCATCATGAATCTATTTCTGGAGGCCGTTCTGTGGAGTGGTCACTAGCTGGCACAGCCACAAAGTCATAACATCTGATTTAAAGCTAACTCGATCCACACTGCTAACCCTAATGCTTAACACTAACCTTAAATCAAGACCAAAAAGCTCATTTTTCTTAACAATATAGCCAATTTTGACTTTTGCAGCTGGCTTAAGGGGAAATCGCTCAGTTCTACCTTCAGGATCAGACTCATGACAATAAACATCAGCATGCGTCTCAGTGTCTTTAACACTGTTTATCCATGTATGAATCTGTTATTCAATGCGTTTCTATGCCCCCACCCCCTCCCCGAGTGTACGTTTGGTTTTTTGTCCTAGCACTACACAGCTGATTCAAATAACCAACTCATCATCAAGCTTTGATCATTTTAATCAGCTGTGTAGTGCTACGGAAAAAACTCAAACGTGGCCCCAGGTTTCCCAGGACCGACTTTGGGAAACCCTGCTCTAGAGGGGTTCGAGGGGTTTGTTTTGAAGTGTCTGTCCTATCTGAGAGATATGAGAATGATCAGGAAACTTATTTTTGACACATATTTAACCCCTTTTTTTAAGCTACTAAACTACTTCCATATATATAATATCAGTCTAAACTTTGGACACACCCTACTCATTCAAGGGTTTCTCTTTATTTTTACTATTTTCTACACTGTCGAATAATAGTGAAGACATCAACACTGAAATAACACATATTGGAATCTCGTAGTAACCAAAAAAAAACGTGTTAAACAAATCAAAATATATTTTATATTTGAGATTCTTCAAAGTATCCACCCTTTGCCTTGAAGACAGCTTTTCACACTCTTGGCATTCTCTCAACCAGCTCCATGAGTTTGTCAGTCACCTGGAAGGCATTTCAATTAACAGGTGTGCCTTGTTAAAAGTACATTTGTGGAATTTCTTTCCTTCTTAATGCATTTGAGCCAATCAGTTGTGTTGTGACAAGGTATGGGTGGTATACGGAAGATAGCCCTATTTGGTACACGTGTTATTTGATGTCTTCACTATTATTCTACAATGTAGCTTATTATATTTAAATATATTAAATGTTAAAAAATAAAGAAAAACCCTTGAATGAGTGGGTGTGTCCAAACATTTCACTGGTACTGTACTTCCATTCATTTTGTAAACTGGTCCCAGGCTGCCTTCAGGTGAGTGTTGTGAGGCTTGTGGGCGTTCTAGAGCAAAACAACCGACATGAACGTGTTCGTGAGAGGCTCACCTTAGAGGGGTCATATTAGTGCGTAGCCCAAACTGTTCGGACGCTACAGACGTTTTCGTGAGATGTTGTGGATTGAGACACAGACCATGCAAAAAAATATATATTTCAATCTTACACAGATTTTGCTGGGGATTTTTTGGAATGCAAACGAGATTTTCACGGGGCCCCGGGAATTCAGTCAAGTAGGTTAACACACCATGTGTGTCTGAGTGTGTGTGCTTCTCTCACCTGCTGCATGCGTAGTGACTCCAGCTCCCGCTCCAGCCGCGTGCGTAAGCGGTGCTCCAGCTGCTCTCTCTTCTCACAGGCAGCCTGGAGCTGGGCCAGGGCCTGCTGCATGCGCTCCACCTTCTCCACATATACCTGCTTCTTCTTCAGCTGCAGCCAGGGAGACAAAACATACAGACAGGATGTGGTCAGGGCACAGACCGGAAGTAGACAGGAAGTGTGTGTGTGTGTGTGTGTGTGGGGGGGGGGGGGGGTTGCATTCCATTCCAGGAACCTGCTCCTCCCTTTAACCCGACTTGTTCACTCCCCTTCTGACTGGGTTGGTGAAAGCAATGGTTTCCTTTGTTTGCACCACAATATAATTGCTCTCATCTAAGGAATGAAGGAGTTGAAATACGGCTATGTAGGAAACAGGGAAACAGGTGAGACTTTGTTTCACCTATGCCCCCCTTCCTCCAAACATCCCCCACCCAGCGCCCCAACTCCAACCCCCCAATCCAAGGTAATGCAGTCTGTATCCACAATACCCATGTTTCAATGTCCCTTTGAACTGCAGCAGGAGCTGTAATTGGCTCTACTCAATGGACTGATTTAGCTCAGGGACACTCTTTTAAAGAAATAAGAGGAAAAGAGAGAAAGAGAGGGACAAATAGAGGAGCATATACAGAGTTCCCACACTGACAGAGAAACAGAGAAAGCAGGCCAAGAATCTGGCACTGTTCAGAGCTTTTTCATGGCAGATATAAAACTCCAACTCAACAGCCTTTGTTCAAGGAAACAAGTGTGAGTTTGTGGCGGTGCCGGGCAGAAGTGGATCAGCCCTGTGCTTTTTAGGACACTCCAGGTCTGTTTCCTGCTTCGCTCAGCCCCAACTGGCTAACTAGCCTTCTGGGCTATTTCAGACATATTACCAGCCAACCAACAGAACCAACCAGCCAGGGGTATCAAAGCTCGGAGCAGCTCCACATGAGAGTTTTGTCCAGGTCCACACAGAGGCCAGTCTTTTGGACCCTTCCTCTCTGAGGCTGGGCCATGAATGATGTTTTGAGTTAATATAAACAACCCATTTTTGCAGTCGTTTGTCTTATCTTTTAAACAGTCCAAACCAACCCCATGAATCACAACTCAACACATACCAGACACCATCTTTAGCCAATGACGTCATCAATACCAGGTGATAGGATGGATGACACTGTGGTTCAATACTGATATTCTCAGGCTATCCAGCTTAATCGTGACACAACGACAGGGAACATACTAGAGGTTGACCGATTAATTGGCATGGACGATCAATTAGGACCAAATTCAAGTTTTTATAACAATCAGTAATCTGCATTTATGGCTGATTACATTGCATTCCATAAGGCAATTGCGTGGCAGGCTGACCACCTGTTACGCGATTGCAGCAAGGAGCCAAGGTAAGTTGCTAGCTAGCATTAAACTTATCTTATAAAAAACAATCAATCTTCTTCTGTTAATGTATCATCGAATCACAGCCTACTTCGCCAAATGGGTGATAATTTAACAAAAGAACATTCACGAAAAAAGCACAATCGTTGCACGAATGTACCTAACCATAAACATCAATACCATAAAACCAATACAAAGAAGTATATATTTTTAAGCCTACATATTTAGTTAAAATAAATTAATGTTAGCAGGCAATATTAACTATGCAACAGTTTGGACCGTATGGCTCGTTGCGAACTAATTTGCCAGAATTTTACATAATTATGACATAACATTGAAGGTTGTGCAATGTAACAGCAATATTTAGACTTAAGGTTGCCACCTGTTCGATAAAATACGGAACGGTTCTGTATTTTCCTGAAAGAATACACATTTTGTTTACGGAATTATAGTTTCCGGATATGACCATATTAATGACCAAAGGCTCGTATTTCTGTGTTTATTATATTATAATTAAGTCAATGATTTGATAGAGCAGTGAGCGGTGGTAGGCAGCAGCAGGCTCATAAGAATTCATTCAAACTTCCCTACGTTTGCCAGCAGCTCTTAGCAATGCTTGAATCACAGCGCTATTTATGACTTCAAGCCTATCAACTTCTGAGATTAGACTGGCAATACTAAAGTGCCTATTAGAACATCCAATAGTCAAAGGTATAAAGAGAAATAGTCGACGTGTCATAATTCCCATAATAACTACAACCTAAAACTTCTTAACTGGGAACATTGAAGAACTGGGAATATTGAAGCACCAGCTTTCATATGTTCTGAGCAAGGAACTTACACTTGACCTTTTTTATATGGCACATATTGCACTTTTACTTTCTTCTCCAACACTGTGTTTTTGCATTATTTAAACCAAATTGAATATGTTTCATTATTTATTGATGTATTATATTAAGTTAAAATAAAAGTGTTCGTTGTTCATTCAGTATTGTTGTAATTGTCATTATATATATATATATATATATTTAAAAAAAATGTTTTTTTTATTATTATTTTTTTTTAAATCGGCCGATTAATCGGTATCGGCTTTTTTGGGTCCTCCAATAATCGGTATCGGCGTTGAAAAATCATAATCGGTCGACCTCTAGAACATATTGTAGCTTGATTATTTTACACTCAACAGAAACTCATGCCTTGTCCACCAGGGGGCATAAATATACCCTCATTCAATCAACTGAACTAATGCCAGGAAGTATTCAAGTATCCAAGACATTTCTGATATCACCTATTCGTGAAACAACAGTGAGAACATCATGGCTGCATTTAAACAGGCAGCCTAATTTGGATCTTTTTCAAATATAATTGGTCTTTTGACCAATCAGATCAGCTCTTTTGCACAATAATTGGGCAACATATCAGAATTGGATTGCCTGTGTAAACACAACATATGACAGTCAGATCCTCACCTCCTCCTCCAGTTTGACTACTTTGGCCTGGGCGTTGTTGAGAGCCTGGTCCCTGATCTCAATGTGTCGTCTCTGGTCGTCCGTGGAGGAGTGCAGTGAGTTCAGCTCTATCTCCAGCTTCTCCTTCTCACGCACCGTCTCTTTGTCTGGGAGACAAACAACACACTGAGGTCTAGCCCTTTAAAAACAATTATCTTCCTTCCATTTACTAAAAATAGTTCTTTCATGAGGTGACTTTTTTAAATGGCATTCTCCATATTAACTAAACATCTTAAACAGTGTTTTGTGTGTGTGTGTCATTTTGTTAAAAGTATGCAACTTGTAGTGAATAAGTAGTGTTTTTGCAGTACATGAACCCCAGACCCGTTGCCTGGTTCTTTTTCTAACTGATGAGGCCACACAGAGGTATGTTCAGAGTGGATGTAGAATGTCAGAGAGGCTTGGTCTAGCCTGGCGTTCCCTGATAGTGTGAGTGATTTGCTCACTCTGGGTGAGTAGCTGAGAGATGGTCTTTCGGTTGTCTTCCGTTCCCTCCCACTCCTTAGCAGCTAGCTGCTTGTTGGCAGTATCCATACGCTCTGCAACAGAGAATGGCATTACCAAAGTCAGGTCCGAGCCAGCCTGAGGGCCTAGTGGCCAAAGAGACACACATGTGAACACATACACTTGTGCGTGCGCACACGCATACATAAATATGCTCTAGATCATAATATATAGATCATAATATGGCAACAACCTGGTCAAAACGGGGATAAAGCTCCTTAAAGAAAACACTCTTAAACTCTTTGCAGAGTTGCACATTCCATATAACCAGCCTCTAGTTAATATGCAGGATATGCGTGGTGGGTAGGGGGATTTTGGTGCTATTAAACAGCTCAAACAGACTTCCAACACACGGCTCTGTGATTGTGTAAATGTAGCCGTACAGCCCATGGAATTAAGGGAATATGGAGGTGGAGGGAATTCATAATCCCCTGAAGAGAATTTAATAGGCCCAGAATCAACGTGGAACGGCTCTAAGTTCTTAAGATCCCAGCCTTCGTTCCACTCACATTAAACGCCTTGGGACCCGGTTGCTCGGCAAAATGGAGCAAGCAAAAATAAAATCACTTTATATGCCCACATTTCTCCGCAGAGGAGGAGGTGGAGGTCATCATTCTCTTTGGAGGATTATTTATTTTGTATTTTAAAAACATTCATCACATATTAAATATATATCAGAATCAGTACAACAGGCACCAAGTATTATTTAGTGTCCTCTTGATACCCACTCCGGTCCCACAACCTCCTAACCCTCCCTACCCCACCATCCCATGTAAATACAATTACTTATTGTAGGTAATCTACAACCAAAAAGTAAGAAAGAACTGAAAAGTATGGTAAGAAGTGAGTCAGGAGAACATTGTCCTGAAACAAAACACACCATTATTTCTGGGCCAAACGTTTCGGGTGACACGACCAAATGCACACAGAAATGTGAGTTATAGATCTGTCATACTCATTGAAAGCAGGTCTAAGAAGCGGAAGATCTGTTGTATGTGCGCTATTTCTTAAGTTTCGTTTTTGCTTCTTTTACTTTCGGTTTTGTACACCATCTTCAAACAGCCGAAAATACAATATTTTGGATTATTGAACAGATATTTCACAGCGGTTTAGATGGTACAATGATTCTCTACACTATACATTGCTTGTTTTGTCACAAACTGAAATAAGGCAAACTATTAGAATTTTAGCAACCAGGAAATGGCGGAGCGATATCTGCATTTTGCATCTTTAAAATAATATTTTGTTGAATGTTAAGTCAACTAGGCTGGGTCATGAAACATACAGAGAACATTCCAGAAACAAATATTCAGTTGTTCCATTTCTATTCCGTGTTTCTCGAAACACAACAACGACTGAGGTATACGTTTAGCCTAAACCCCCAAACGTGGAGCAAGATCCATTTCACATGTGTACGGCTGCCAATACAATAGGGGGGAAAGTAGAGGAAGGAAAGACCCCCAAAAAAAGTTATATGTGATTTGTTGTAAAAGCTTGGAATCTCCCCATGGACCCGGTCTGGGCAGGGAGCCATGAATGGAGGTTTTTCTTTCCTCTGCAGGACTGAAGAGCCCAGTGAAGTAGAGACTAGAGACATGAAACTGCCCCCACCCACTCGGCTTCAGCTCAGAAATTCCTACAGAAACAGAGTGTGAGGATTGGAGTGCTAAGTGTCTATGGTCTGCTTTATAGTAAAGATATGAAGTTGAGACTTTGGACTGCCTGTAAACACTAACATATCCAATTTATTGATCATATTGATTCATTGACAGATCGACCAATTGATTGCTCTTTTACGTTTGCTCAGTACTTTTCCACGGTGCCAAAGTCAATACTAGGGCTGTGCCGGTCATGAAAATGTGTCAGCCAGTTATTGCCATGGAAAAGTCTGCCGGTCCCACGGTAATGGCCTGTTAATGAATATAAACACGTTTAGCATCTCCAGGCCTTCACACAAGCCGCTGATGTGCCTTTTGAACATTTAAAAAAGTCAAATAAATACATTTAATAAGCTGGCCGCCAAATTGAGCAGTCAGGGGAGTACGGCCAAAAACCTGATGGTCACTCTGACAGAGCTCTAGAGTTCCTCTGTGGAGATGGGAGAATCTTCCAGAAAGACAACCTTTTCTGCAGCACTCTACCAATCAGGCCTTTATGGTAGTGGCCAAAAGGAAGCCACTCCTCAATAAAAGGCACATGACAGCACGCTTGGAGTTTGCCGAAAGGCACCTTAAGACTCTCAGACCATGAGAAACATGATTTAATACATTTTAGATTTAAGGCTGTAACGTAACAAAATATGGAAAAAGTAAAGGGGTCTGAATACCTCCCAAAGACACTAAATCCTGTGCCATTATTTTATATTACATGATTTCATAGTAAAAAGAATATAATAGAAAGCATATTTTCCCATTACAGAGTGAATGCGCATGTGAAGTGACTATGTTGAGCGTAAAAGTGATAATTTGAAATACATCCTATATGCTAGATTGAGTTATTTGGCAACTTTAGTTGTGAATGTCTTAGAAATCAACACATACAGTGCCTTGCGAAAGTATTCGGCCCCCTTGAACTTTGCGACCTTTTGCCACATTTCAGGCTTCAAACATAAAGATATAAAACTGTGGGACACAATCATGAAGTGGAACGACATTTATTGGATATTTCAAACTTTTTTAACAAATCAAAACTGAAAAATTGGGCGTGCAAAATGATTCAGCCCCTTTACTTTCAGTGCAGCAAACTCTCTCCAGAAGTTCAGTGAGGATCTCTGAATGATCCAATGTTGACCTAAATGACTAATGATGATAAATACAATCCACCTGTGTGTAATCAAGTCTCCGTATAAATGCACCTGCACTGTGATAGTCTCAGAGGTCCGTTAAAAGCGCAGAGAGCATCATGAAGAACAAGGAACACACCAGGCAGGTCCGAGATACTGTTGTGAAGAAGTTTAAAGCCGGATTTGGATACAAAAAGATTTCCCAAGCTTGAAACATCCCAAGGAGCACTGTGCAAGCGATAATATTGAAATGGAAGGAGTATCAGACCACTGCAAATCTACCAAGACCTGGCCGTCCCTCTAAACTTTCAGCTCATACAAGGATAAGACTGATCAGAGATGCAGCCAAGAGGCCCATGATCACTCTGGATGAACTGCAGAGATCTACAGCTGAGGTGGGGGACTCTGTCCATAGGACAACAATCAGTCGTATATTGCACAAATCTGGCCTTTATGGAAGAGTGGCAAGAAGAAAGCCATTTCTTAAAGATATCCATAAAAAGTGTTGTTTAAAGTTTGCCACAAGCCACCTGGGAGACACACCAAACATGTGGAAGAAGGTGCTCTGGTCAGATGAAACCAAAATTGAACTTTTTGGCAACAATGCAAAACGTTATGTTTGGCGTAAAAGCAACACAGCTCATTACCCTGAACACACCATCCCCACTGTCAAACATGGTGGTGGCAGCATCATGGTTTGGGCCTGAAAACTGCTGTTCACAAATGCTCTCCATCCAACCTCACTGAGCTCGAGCTGTTTTGCAAGGAGGAATGGGAAAAAAATTCGGTCTCTCGATGTGCAAAACTGATAGAGACATACCCCAAGCGACTTACAGCTGTAATCGCAGCAAAAGGTGGCGCTACAAAGTATTAACTTAAGGGGGCTGAATCATTTTGCACGCCCAATTTTACAGTTTTTGATTTGTATTTTTTTTTTGAAATATCCAATAAATGTCGTTCCACTTCATGATTGTGTCCCACTTGTTGTTGATTCTTCACAAAAAAATACAGTTTTATATCTTTGTTTGAAGCCTGAAATGTGGCAAAAGGTCGCAAAGTTCAAGGAGGCCGAATACTTTCGCAAGGCACTGTATATGGGCAGCATGATGCAACCATAAAAAGCTTGCACTCTGTTTCTTGCCTCTGGCTGCAAATGCTGTTCTCTTATTCAAATTATCATATTTTCACCCATCAGACTATTCTCAATTTAAACTCAATTTAAACTCGTCTTGAAAATGATTTAAAATGATTTAGAATGGCCCATTATCACATGGGAAGGAACAGTGGGAGGGGGGGGGGGCAAACTCTGTATACCATGGGCTCTCCAACAGTATGCCTGTAACTACACACTGTCTAATTTGGGAAGCCAAGTGAAATCTGTTCGGGAACATTGATAGTAACATGTTTTTATAACAAAACATATTTCATTAAACTGTTGACAGCCCCTCTCTCTGCGCGCTGGAGAAAGGACTGAAGGAGAGAGAGGAGGAGATGGAAATGCATGGTGGTGAGATATTCTGTAGCTAAAGGTAATGTGTGCCTATTTATTATAAACATATAAAAAATGCCCCACTACTAGGCTATTCAAAATCAAATTACAAATTCACTATAATTGTAGGCTAAGTCTGTAAGCCGCCCTGTACAGGGGCGGCAGGTAGCCTAGTGGTTAGAGCGTTGGGCCAGTTACCGAAAGGTTGCTAGATTGAATCCCCGAGCTGACAAGGTAAAAATCTGTCGTTCTGCCCCTGAACAAGGCAGTTAACTCACTGTTCATAGGCTGTCATTGTAAATAATAATTTGTTCTTAACTGACTTGCCTAGTTAAATAAAGGTTAAATAAAAAAATAGTCAATGAACCAACAGCATCGTCTAGGTCTATATGTTCTCTTCCAGACTCATGGATAAAAAGGTTGGAGTGTAGCATAAAGTAACCAGTCCACCCAGTATGCATAATAACCACACTCGAAGGCCATGACTAGAATTAGTTGAATTTGAGTATAGGCTAGAACAATTATGTACCAAAGACATCTTAAATCAGTTTTTTTTTGTGATTTTCTGCCGTGCGTAAAATGTGGTAGGCTATGTATTGTATAACGGCACAGTCTAATTGAACTATTTTTCAGGCTTGGACTCATATATAGGCCTATTCGTATGGGTGTTTTGAATTAATCATCACCTTATAAAGTGCTGTCCATTTGATTTGTTTTAAGCTTTGAAACAACATCCACAGTGACCATGTTTTCCACTCAGTTTCAACCTGTTGTTGAACTTCTTTCTTCAAATGGATCAATCACAGTGAGGTGAGTTTTAAAAGCACGTACTGTTTTGATGATAGGTGTCTGCTGTGATTCACATTGATGTTAGAGGGACAATAGATCTCTGAGTACCAGGACATTAGGACATTTATGGTAGTTAGACAGTTGGGTACTACCAAAGCATGTCCGGAGTGCATAAAATGAGATTCCTGTGTCTCAACAGTCATGTGGAATTTTACTGTGGTCATGACTTATGACTCCAGATATGGCGATAATACGGTCACCGCGACAGCCCTAGTCAATGCACAATAGTGACATTAACAAAACCAGTTTCTACAACATCACAGCACTCTAGTCAAATGCTTATAAATAAGACCAGATGGAATTGGTGGAAGCTGGATATCTCCAAGTCCTCAGAAAATCCAGTTAAATCAAACGTAACAATGGAATCAATGCAAACAAAGCCTGGCTTCTGACTATGAATAAATACATTACTGAACAAATATGCTAAACTGAAGTAATCTAAATCCAATGCAGAAAGGACACACACTTTTTGCTCACAAAAAGTAATGCATGGAATAGGTTTAATCTACTGCCATAAATCCATGAACAGGTATCCTTTGAACATTAAACTATGCATGCCTTGGATATTCCAGCTGTTTATGGCCTCTCACCTCTGAGGTCCCTGTTGAAGTCGTGCAGCCTGCGCACCTCCAGCTCCAGCTTGTTCCTCATGGTTTTCTCCAGAGCCTCCCTCTTAGTGGATGACTTGGCCAGGTTCTCATAGGCCTCCGACACCAGCGTGATCTCTGTCTCCAACTGACCAGGGAGAGAAGGGGGGGGGGGCTAGTCCTTAGGCACGTGTTGATCCAAAAGGATTGGTGTATGCAATATGACAGAAGAAGGTAGAACTATAACCATACTGTTTATACCCATTCAAAAATGTCAGATCTACATTTGTCCCCCTTTTACCTTCTGCAGCTTGGTGACCTTCTCGCAGCACACCTCCATCTCCTGCTTGAGCAGCCGGTTCTCCTCTGACACCATGTCCACCATCTGCTGGGCGCGGGACATCATGGCGAAGGGGTCCCCCTGGGGGTGGGGGTAGTGCTGGGGAGGGTGGCCCTGGGATGACTGGGAGTGGTACTGTTGGTGCTGGTGTTGGAGTTGTTGTTGTTGCTGCTGTTGTTGATACTGGTGGTGCTGCTGGTGGTGCATCCTGGAGGTGGAGCCGTAGGGGTCGTGTGGGAAGCTGTGGCCCCTCTGAATTGGAGGGTGCATGGGCCCAGGACAATATGGGTCTCCCTGGTGTGATCCAGGGCCCTGGGGGCTTCGGGGAGCCATGGCGGCGTAGGGGTCCCCCTGGGGGTGGGGGTGCGTGTGGGAGGGGTGGGAGGCGCTGAGGAGACTACCGAGGGTGGAGGACTGGGCTCGGGACAGAGAGCCCACTGAGGTGACCGAGGAGGTGGGGCTGTGGTGATGGACAGACCTCTGGGAGTGGACGGAGCTCTCCTTATTGGACCTGTGGACACGACAGCCAATCAGAGAGGTTATCACTAATGGAATGTTCGTTTGTTGACTGTATGTGGGTCTTTGGGTCACTCAAGCACAGCTGACTAACAGTCCATAGATATTAACATAACTTATATCTTAGTGCTTGTTTTATAAATATATAACCAGGCAAAACATAGACAATGATACTATCTGTTTAATGTAAACTATGGTGATTCACCTGCCAGAAGCCAACAAGTTTTTTTTCAACTGACCTAAAAACTATTGTGAACCACTTTGGAAATAAGCAAACATTCCTGTCTACATGAGACGTCATCAGAGAGCAAACGATCGTGTCGCCACAGGTTTCAGCTGATGATTAAAATGCTGCGGTATTCATAGCTGTTTGCCAATTATTTACTTTCAGGTAAACAAATGATCAAGCAGGAGGGAAAACAGGCAGAACCGGATGTGTCTATCCCCTCAATCCCGACAACTGGCTCAGTGTGTGTGAGAGAAACAACAGGCCTTCCTCATCAGCTTTCCAGCTAATCAAGAAACCTGTTCACCTAAACAGACCGTCTGGCAGGTAGGGAGGGATGTAAGTAGGCAGGCAGGCAGGTAGAGAGGCAGGTAGTCAGGGAGGCAGACAGGCAGCCAGATAGGGAGGCAGCCAGATAGGCAGGTAGTCAGGAAGGCAGACAGGCAGCCAGATAGGGAGGCAGGTAGTCAGGGAGGCAGCCAGATAGGGAGGTAGTCAGGGAGGCAGAGGCAGCCAGATAGGGAGGCAGCCAGACAAGCAGGTAGTCAGGGAAGCAGACAGGCAGCCAGACAGGCAGGCGGCCAGGCAGTCAGGATGATATATGGATAGGACAAGTAAGTCACCCTCTAGCAGTGTGTGTGTGTAGGCAATGACCCTAAGTCACAATCACCCCTAAAAGCCTAAATCACCCCTTCGAATGTTAGAGGAGAAGCTCTCAATCATGTTGCCTTGTCCAAAAAAGCTCAAGACACAGTGGGTATGTAATTTGTTGAAGTTCTGGATGCCACCCCAGAAGAGACTTTAAATTAATAGCCAGCAGACACAGGGCAGTCTGTCTCTCTAGGGTCATGTTAGGAGTGTGTTTCTCAGCTGAGCCAGGTGTGTGTCATTCAATTAACCAAGACTATCAGTTTTTGTTACTTAAGTACTGGTAGCCACATCAACAACATGGCACTATTAAAAGTTTGTTACTATCGTAAAAGTGATATAGCTCAGACAGGCAGGATGTTCCTTCAGACAGTCAGACAGCCAGTGAGTCAGAACGGAGGGAGGTCTGTTAATCTTACTCACCTGAAGGAGCCGTACTCTGGCGGAGGCTGGTAGCGGACGTGTGGCACCTCGTTCCTGCCCTGCTCCCTTGGCCGATGGTCCTGGTAATAGTGCCCACCTTGTTCCTGATGCTGCGGCAGCTGTTTGGAAGAGGAGCCCATGTTCTTGAAGGGGTAGTCAGGTGGGGGGCCCCGGTGTTGGCCCGAGGGCTTGTAGTAGTCCCCCGGCGGACCCGGAGGGGGAAGCTGGGGGGAAAGAGGGGCACTAGTGACAGGGGCGTGGGCCTTGACCCCGCTGGTGGCCAGCGAGAGCTGCATGAGGCGCTCGGAGAGGGAGCGCACGTGGCCCTGCTTCAGGTCCTTGAGCCCGTCGTCCTGGTGCACCTTTCCCCCGCTGCTCAGACGCTGAACCGTGGGACGCCCCTCCGTACGCACCTTGCCATTGTTGGTTACGGCCGTCACGTAAAATGCTGCGCCCACCGACGGAGGCAACTGTTGTTGTTGTTGTTGTTGTTGTTGATGTAGCTGGTGGTGCGGGTGGCCGCGAAAGTACTGCGACTGCACCTTGGCCTCCTCGTAGGTGGGTAAGTCCTCTGGGTTGGGGCCCTGGCCGCTCCCTCCCCCAGCACCACTCATCCCTGACACTCCACTACTTCCCCCACCGCGGGAGCCCAGTTTCTCCATGCCACTGTCTGCCTGCAGCTCCTGTCCCTGGGGCTCCTGCCGTGCGATGTGGGGCACCATGGAGTCGTGCCGGTCGTCGTTGGGGCCTCCCTGGCCCGGGTAGCCCCCGCTCACCCCTCCTTCCTGCTGCTGCCGCTGCCGTTGCTGCTCCTGCATGGCCAGCTGGTAATTGCGTCCCTCGTCATAGCGCATCTGCTCCTGGAGGAGTCGTTGCAGGACGGTGTTGCTGCTGCCACTGCTGCTGCTGGAAGTCTCGTCGGCCGCCGCCCTCATCTCAGCCTCCCGAAGACCACGCACCTCATGGAAGGACGAACTGCGCCCGCGGTCGATGTTCCCTGAGAGACGGGAGATTGGGACGGAGAAGGGTGGGTGAGGGGAGGAGGGCGATGAGTCGAGAAGGGATTGAATAGAGGGGTTGAGATGGAGTTGGTGACAGCAGGGAGAGAGGAGATGGGGGAGAGAAGGGTGAAAGGTGGAGAGAGTGAGCGAGAGGAGGAGAGGCAGTCAGAGAACACACAAGCCATTTACCAACCACCCCCAACACTCATGAGGGCCATAGCTGAGCACACTGAACACCAGACATAAGTGATGTTAAGGTGAAACAGAATGGAGATGAAAACAACGACAAACAGACTGAACCACCACGATCCTCTGAGAAAACTGGAGAAGATGTGAACCGCCCCACAACCACTCAAGAGGTAGTTCAGCCCAAACCAGAAAAAAAGCATATCAAACCAAAACTCACTTTGACAAATGAGTAGCATTGGAAGGTATTTTATGGGTTTTAAAAAGGTCAAATTGGGTGCTTACAAATGTCGGTCTCCAAGGCTATTTAGAGCCAAATTAAACATATGACTATACAACACCATCGTCAGCAGAAATACTGACTTATAGTCAGGCCAAATTGAAGGTCACCCAAACCAACCGATTACATGGTCCTAAATCCCAGAGTCAGAGCGTTAAGGACCACCCAGGAGCGTATACTGTAACCCCACTCCCCTTGTGTAGGACAGGACATCAGACTTTTACTGTCAACATGCAGTGAGCACTACTATCGTCAAATGAATCGTGCCCATTTTAATAATTACTCCCGACTCATTTTATCATTACCCAGCAGATCATTTGCAGAAGGCAAAACCGTTGATTCGAAAATCGAAAAAGTCTTTGATCCCAAGCTAGGCATTGTGATTGGTAGACATTAGACAATCATACAGTAGGGGAAGGCAAACATGTTTCAGTAAAAAAACATTCAAAAGTCATAAAGTAGAAACCACCCAGGGCATGTTAGCTGTTAATTAGCTAACACGCAGGTCTAAATCAAACACACTCATTTCCGGAGAGTTAAAATGTACTCTTTAACTTCATCCAATAAAAAGCCACAAGCAAGTGTTATGCTTTAAGGGCTTCACTAGATTAAGGAGCTATTTAGAAACTCAGACTTCTTTCATGTTTTTTTTGCGTTTTTCTCTCCCAAACTGGGTTCTATGGAGTGGTTTCCACTGACGACCTTGAATGCCATTTAAGAGTTCTAGTGGTTAAAGAGGCACCATCTACAAAGTAATGAAGGTGAAATTATTACATCTATTGCTTTCTGATATTCTTCTCATTCTCAAGGAGGACGAAGCTTTTTTCCGAAACATCTGTGGTAAATAAATAAATATAAGAAAGTCAGCTTTGGGCCATCCACCCCGCGGGGCTCTCTTCCAAGTCGAAGAAGGAAAAGAGAGAAAAATTAATGTCACAATGGTAGTATACTCTCCCCGACATACTTCCACTGCTATTTCCTGTTGCTCTTCTCCTTTTTCTGACTCGCCCTCTTCAGAACCAACTAGTACCAACCAGGACAATGGACAAATGGAGGATGGAACACAAACAAAACACAAACAACTGAAAATAAACGGGGAGAGAAATGAAGGATGCAGTGGCATGAGAGAAGGCATTGGTTTTTGACACAGCAAGACAGTGATTTATTTAAAAGGCTGCTGCCTGCGTCCTGTATACAGAGGATGTAGGGAATCTGACAGGCAGGCAGCACACTAGACTGGACACCGAGCAGGCGGGGGCATTTCTTAACTCCTTTTACTTTCACATAGTAGTCTCTACTATACTGATGCTAATTCATGAACTAACATTGGCATTCAGAATCGTCTACTTCTGCTCAATCAAATTCATGAAAAGGGTAAAACTACTACTGTGCCAGATGAATTGTGTTGGGTTGCTTGAAATCAAAACTCAGTCTTACTGTACTGGCTCGTTTAAAAACTGCTCGTTAATTATTCTTCTACACCCCCCCCCCCCCCCCCCCTCTGTGATTTTGTAACCCCTGCCATCTTCTATACCCCCCGCTAGACTTATTCTACTCGCTCCCTCTGGTCACCTACCTGTGTGGCTGCTCTCACTGGGCTCCTCTGGCACCGCTCTCACTGGGCTCTGCGGCTCATGATGCTGCGGATGCTGGGGAGGACAGGTACCAAGATGGGGGGTCTCTGGGGGATCCGGTGGGGGTCTCCTGCTGGTCCTGTAACGTCACCAGTTCCTCCAGGCGCTTCAACACGTAGAGGCGCTGGTCCACGTCGCTTAGCCCCAGCCACTCTGCAACAGGAAGAGCCACTCTCAACCAACTAGCCTCAATAATGGGGGTGGGGTCCCACACGCATGGCCGCAGGGGCCACTCAGGGGAGGAGGAGGGGCGAGGGTTTTGGGAATGTGAAATGGGGGGGGGGGGCACTTTCAGTCAAGTCGTTTCCTCCCTCTCAGGTTTGGCCGTGAGCAGATAGTGCAAGCCAGAGTGAGCCTTGCCCCCTACAGCTGTGTGACTGGCTGTGCAGGGGTTTGGGATGTAACTGTGTGTGTGTGTGTGTGTGTGTGTGTGTGTGTGTGTGTGTGTGTGTGTGTGTGTGTGTGTGTGTGTGTGTGTGTGTGTGTGTGTGTGTGTGTTGGCCTTTGGCTGGAATCAAACACAGGATATGAGGATGTTCAGGATTCGGTCAGAACATAGAGAGAGAAAGGGGATCTGAGCTTTCTCCTGACAAAACAAGACAACTCCCATCTCTGTGTGAACCAGAGGTGATTCTCTGGACGCAATCTTTCGCGGGGAAGTTACTGAACATTGGTGAGAGACAGTTACAGCTAAAACAAGTTCAAGTATTCGTAAAAACAACATTGAAAGAGAAAGTCTGCTGAAATGTTCTTCCCTAGGCTTTTTGTCAACAGGCGTTCGGAAGTGGTTGAAATCCCGGAGAGACAGTCAAACTCTCAACAGAAATGGGTCCTACAGACCTGGCAGCCATACCCCACACATGCACACGTACATGCACTTCCCTTCCTCTAACACAGCGAGAGCAATCAGTGCTGATAAAGCCAGATTTGGTTTCTCAAAACACACACACCCAAGACACGTACATCCACTTGCAGACACACGTACATACATGTAAAAACAAATGTAAGAGTACACACACACACACACACACACACGATAGGACAGTATGATGAGAAAGACAATCAGTATCACAACAGGGACTAATCACCCTCCCCTCTGAATAATGACTTCCAGATGGTCCCTTCAACCCCCTCTCCCATCGTTTGCTGGCGCTCAAACTGTAAGTTCCTTGACGGTTTCAGATAAACAGTTTATTCCGTAGCCAGAGCTGGCCGCAGTGGATTCAGGGAATCTGGCATTCCGGTCGTTCCTCAGATAGGTCTCCCTGTAAGTGTTCCCATTGGCTTTGACCTCTGTGTGTCATGTCAGCCACACACACACACACACCTTGCTGACAGTTTAAGTGTTGGCCATGGTGTGTGAGTCAGTCGTGACTGAAAACAACACCTACAGAGAGTCAGGAGCCTGGCGTACCTTTACACATACCTGAGCTAGCCTGGGTCTGGCCTGGGTCTCAGCAGCACAGACAGAGCACAGCATGACATTCACCTCAACACGCACACTGTTTGAAATTCCACTGTCACCATTTGAGAAATAACATTCAAGTTCATGTCTCACATCCATCCACCTTGTTTGAAATACCACTGTCATGATGGATCTTAACTGCAAATTCACAGAAAGGATTATAAAGGATCACATACCAAGGGAGCAGTAGGCTACAATGGAATTTTGTGAGATATTCCACAGAACCAAAATAACGCCAAGAGATCCAGCCTACTGTATTCAATCCAAGTCAATCTTTCCCACGAAGCAGCTAACGCACTCAGTATCACACACTGCTCTCAGCTCATACCTTCGTTCTGCAAAGAGCTACCACAGCACGGCACACCTCTCTTCTTCCCTCCCTCCCACTTTCCAGCAGGTGGGGCTTGGACTAGGAGGACAGGTGAATCTGGAGGACCTCCAGGATCTCGTCACACCCTCATACCTGCGCTCTGGTGTAACCGTTCCTTTACACAGTTTGCCATTATACCATTAACCCGCCAGCCACCTGCTGCTTCACCACACACACACTTCCTCTTTAGAGGGCCAGCCCTCACCTGTCGTACCAATGGAGGGACAGACAAACAGGTGAGTCAGGAGAGAGAGATAGAGGTAAGAGATATGAGAGAGATGGGGGGGGGGGGAGACTAACAGACAGGTACGATATAAGGGGTAAGGAAGATAAAAATGAGTCAGGCCAGAGAGACTGTCACAGACAGGTAAGAGAGTTGAGTAACCTAGCTAATGGGCAGGTGATTCAGATGTGACACCAAAACATTATGAAACCCATTGAGGGACAATCACTAACAGATGATAATGGGTTTTGGACCAAAACAAACTAAGGGTGACTCAGGTCAGCTAAATAACATGGACTCATTGAACTCAACATCACAGGAGAAAGGGAGAAGATTCGTCCAAATTAAGCTGATTCAGGTCCTTTGATCCCTGATGAGGGTCCTGACCACCTGTGTGCTGTGTAAGGTGTGTGTCTGTCTAAACTCTCGTTAACTTCTCTCCTTGTCTTTCATCAGTAGCCAGGCTGGGGGAGCCAAAGTCAACCCTGGCAGGCAGGTCTGGAATCAGGTGGAGACTGATGGGAGTGTGTGTGTGGATGGGCACAGTTGTAAACTTGCGCTGGCCCCAGATCAGTGAGTCAGACAGGGACAGACAGGCCTACACAGATAGAATGGCTGGGAAAGCTGTGCAAGAGTTAGTCAGTCTCTCTACAAAAACCCTAAAGGGAGAGAGAGAGAGGGAAGTGGAGGAGAGCGAGAGAGAGAAGAGAGAGAGAGAGAGAGAGAGAGAGAGTGTGAAGTGGAGGAGAGAGGAGAGAGAGAAGTGGAGGAGAGAGAGAAGTGGAGGAGAGAGAGAGAGAGAAGAGAGAGAGAGAGAAGTAGAGGAGAGAGGAGAGAGAGAGTGTGAAGTGGAGGCGAGAGGAGAGAGGAGAGAGGGAGGAGAGAGAGAGAGAAAGAGAGGGGGAGGAGGAGGAGAGAGAAGAGCAGAGAAAAGAGAGAGAGAAGAGGAGGAGAGAGGGAAGAGGAGGAGAGAGGGAAGAGGAGGAGGAGAGACACAGAAAAAGAGAGTTAAAGGGAGACAGTAAGACAACAGATTTCCCTCTCTCAGAGCTCCACTGAATTAAGATGGCATCAATCATT
>NC_034179.2:37353276-37473276 GCF_002021735.2 Oncorhynchus kisutch | reverse complement strand
CCTCAACACTGGGGCCCCTCAGGGGTGTGTACTTAGTCCCCTCCTGTACTCCCTGTTCATCCATAACTGCATGGCCAAACACGACTCCAACACCATCATTAAGTTTGCTGATGACACAACAGTGGTAGGCCTGATGACCGACAACGATGAGACACGGCCGTGTGGGTCAGAGACATGGCCGTGTGGGGGACAACAACCTCTCCCTCAAGGTGATCAAGACAATGGAGCTGATCTTGGACTACAGGAAAAGGCGGGCTGAACAGGCCCCCATTAACATCAATGGGGCTGTAGTGGAGCGGGTCGAGAGTTTCAAGTTCCTTGGTGTCCACATTACCAATTAACTATCCTGGTCCAAACACCAAGACAGTCATGAAGAGGGCACGACAACACCTTTTCCCCCTCAGGAGATTGAAAATATTTGGCATGGGTCCCCAGATCCTCAAAACGTTCTACAGCTGCACCATCGAGAGCATGTATTGAAACTGCTTGGCATCTGACCGTAAGGCGCTACAGAGGGTAGTGCATATAGCCCAGTACATCACTAGGGCCAAACTTCCTGCAATCCAGGACCTATATAATAGGCGGTATATAATAGGTAGTGTCAGAGGAAATAAAATTGTCAGACTCCAGTCACCAAGTCATAGACTGGTTCTCTGCTACCACACGGCAAGCGGTACGGGAGCTCCATGTCTAGGACCAAAAGGCTCTTTAACAGCTTCTACCCCCAAGCCAAATGGCCACCGGACTATTACATTGACCCCCCCCCCCCCCCCCCCCCATTTGTTTTGTACACTGCTGCTACTTGCTGTTTATAATCTATGCATAGTAACTTCACCCCTACCTACATGTACTGACCTATAACCCCGCACACTGACTCGGTACCCCCTGTATATGGCCTCATTAATGTTGTTATTGTGTTACTTTATAATTTTTTACTTTAGTTTATTTGTTAAATATTTTCTTAACTCTTCTTGAACTGCACTGTTGGTTAAGGGCTTGTAAGTAAGCATTTCACAGTAAGGTCTACACTTGTATTTGGCGCATGTGACAAAGTTTGATTTGAAATGGTTTAAAGTGGAAAATCGGATGTCTCAACGTCATTCTGTTACCGTGGAATTGCTCATTTCGGTTCACTGTTTTTTTTTTAAGTCCTTTGTTGGGGAGAAGGAATTCAATAAACCTAAATTTGAATGGATAAAACTCTAGTTCTGGTTGGTCGGGAAGGGTTTGGGAGAGGTGCTGACATGGGTAAAGTGATTTTATTTGATGAGTTGAAGATCTTTGGCCCTCTTCCTAAATGAGAATCATCATAAACGGACCAAACCCAGCAGCAGCCATTTTGACAACGCTGACATGCTTCCTCTCTGGAGCCTCTCTCCATCACTCTCTTTTTCCAACTCAATCAAAATCTCTGTAATGTGGTTTAATTCTCTCCGCAACACATACAAATGTTCCTGATACACAGCCAACCTTTCAGACACCAAACCCCCCCCCTAACCGCTCATATACAACTCCCTAAACCTCTTACCACATGCACGCACGCACACACACACACACACTTACTTGATGGGAAGCATGTGCTGCAGAGATGAAATCGCTTTTTCTCTCTGTCACACTGGCTGTGGAATGATTTGGTCTTCCTCAACAGTTAAGGAAAATCACCCTCTCCCATCTTCTTTACCCTCTCCTCGCCTCCTACTCCCTGGCTCTACCTTTCTTTCCCCCTCAACCCCCTCCCCTTTCAGCTCAACCCTTTCCATGTTTCTGGATCAACAATGTGAAGAAAATCAACTATCTGGGTTTATAATGCCAGGTCTACAACTCAACAGTCGATCACGAGACTGACAGCAGTGGCAGACTCAGACTTCCGTCCTACTCTGTCCCAGTAGAATTACACTACCACCGATTAGAACTTCATCGGGATTTGTGAGTGAGCCCTTGACGGAAATGCTCCTGTGTCCAAAACAAACTCCATCTGGAAGAGGAGCCGGACCAGGGGATCACAGCTGGGAAGTGCTGGAATGGTTGTGCCCAAAACACTGATACTGTACTGAGTAACACATCCACCTGGGCACCTAGTGAATGATGGGTCCAGGGTGTTGCGTGTCTGTAAATGAGTCAGTATCTGGCCACGCCTTCTGCAGTCCCCCCCCACACCACCACCTTCCATGAGTTCCAGGACTCCGCCTCCCACACTGACACATTCCAGAGTGGTACTAGATGTCTCTTCCCTCCCTGGAGTTAGCAGGTACATTGTGGCCTCTGGACCCAGTCATTGCGTTGCCCAGCCTCCCACTACCCATTGGGACAAAGGGGACTGGTGGGCCATTGAGTTGATTTTAACAGGTTGTGTGTGTGAAGGGGAGCAATGTGGCATGGAGGCTGTTAGTAATTCACTGAAGTTGCATTTTTCATTAATTAATTAATGAGTGTGCTGATATTACTAAAAAGATTATTATTAAGCAGATTGTGGATCATCTACACCCATTGTGGATGTCGCGTGAGCGCAGAGGAAATCAAGAGGCATTTGGATTATTCCAAGGCTGAGTCAGCAGACATGACTTCGGGCCTCCTCTACAGAAAGAGGGGAAAGGAGGGAAGGCAGGAGAGAGAATGAGAGAAAAATGTGGTACTGAGGTTGAGAGCAAGCGGCTAAGGAGGGAGATAGAAGGGGAGGCTGAGGGAGCAAACTATAGAGAAAATGAGCGAGAGAAAACGAGATAGGAGAGATAACGAGAGAGCGAGGCAGAGTGAGTGGAACAGTCAGAGACATTCCAGTGCTGTGAGTCAATGGTGCTAGGCACTGATCTGGCAGACACTCACCACCACCTCTAAGACTCAAAGGCCTCCGGCTCCTTGGCTCCCCATTGGCCCAGGCAGGGCCACCATACAGAGGAAGGAAGGGGACAGGACAAGGGAGGGATAATCAACACTGGCTCAGATCCAAACAGTCAGAGACCAGAGAAGGTCATTGTTCTTTGTAATTTGAGCATTTCTTGGAATCCTGTCAAACGGAAGGAACCAAATCACTGTGGTCAAAGAGAATAACCCTAGCTTTCCCTCTGGAATGTATCCTAACACACACACACACACACACACACTTTCATGTAATATACAAATATTTCAATGGGTTAGGTCTGAATTGGGCAGATGTAGGCCTAGTATCACATAATTTGATAAGATAAAATGTATGAAATCCACCTTCCTCAAAAATCCGATGAGAATAAGATCATTCCATGAGGCATCACTGTGTCAAGTGTGTAAATTAAGAACATAAGGGCCAATTAGAGTTAGACTAACTAGTGTGTAATCAGAGCAGACTGAACAGAACAATCCACAACCTCCTTGAGAATGGGGAAACTCACCAACTCCAGCTCATATTTACCTTTAGTATGATCAGTGGTTACATAGAAATAACATTCTCATATACACTTCAATGCGTGATCATTACATGTAAATCATTCTTAGTCTATAGTGATACAAGTTATTGAACGTGTTTAGTCTACATACCCTTTCTTTCAAACTACACCAACAAGGCCCGTTCCTTGTCGGACAGCATGTGTGCCACACCAGCTACCCCCAGGACTACTACTAGCCTACCACATTCCTGAGGAGCAGGGGGACATCTGTCCACACTAATTGAACCTACAGGGGGATAACATACAGAGGCATTCAGTTTAATAATGGAACAGAAGTCTCCTCACAGGCACACAGAGCTGCCAATGGTACTGTCACACAAAGGCTAGAGGATGAATGTGAGTGAAAATAGACTGGGATAAGGCTCATTTATCTGCCATGAATGGAAGGACTGACTGTTGTTATGAAGTTGGAAAGCCTTTTGAGGACCTTCACAAGCAAAGTGAAATGGTCCCATGTCTAGGTCTCAACTACTGTATAATAAATGCATAATTAAAGGAATATAAGGTTCAAAACTGAGCACAGGACACAACAATGCATGATACATGCATAAGTCCATTACAGGATTTATGCCACATATGAAAAGGGATAAAGGGGGTGGGGTAATGTATTGGGTAACTACAGTAATTGTAAAACTTGGGATAGGGCACCATGAAACATTGTATGCTGTAACTTAGTGGCAATGTACTTCATGAAAAATAATATTATAAACTCAATCCGCTACATCACATTTATGGAGTGAGATTTGCTTCTTTATTCTGTAAATGTGTCTACCACCATCCATGCATATAGTCCACATAAATCCAACAATTATGATCTGTAAATATATTCATCATAGCACAAACATTCACCATGTCACAAATGGATGATCTGTAAATATATTTATCATAGCACTAACATTCACCATGTCACAAATAAATGGATGATCTGTAAATATATTCATCATAGCACTAACATTCACCATGTCACAAATAAATGGATGATCTGTAAATATATTCATCATAGCACAAACATTCACCATGTCACAAATAAATGGATGATCTGTAAATATATTTATCATAGCACTAACATTCACCATGTCACAAATAAATGGATGATCTGTAAATATATTCATCATAGCTCACAAATAAAACTACAATGTGAGCAAATGTTCTGAATTCCCTAACATATACAACTGTAGAATGTGCATTTGCGCATTCAAAAAGTGGTTGTTGATCTGTATTCTGTGCTATTTTTTGGGAATATGTATTGTAATCCACAAATGTGGCATCAGATGAGTCGACCATCTCTAATCATTGGGATAATATGTGTGTCATGGCTGTGTCCTTCTCAGGAGAACGCTTTCTAGCTAGAAGAAGAAAGAACAACTTCATGAAATATGAGTATAACATTTATTTATTCATTCAATAAATTATATTAACATTTAACAAATTACTTTCATATGAATGTTAAATCTGTCTATTGGAGCATGCAACAGGTACATCATCCACTTCAAATTATACTTTTATAAAAAATGTACCTGTAGTTGCCACTCAAAAGAAAAGAAACAAACGAAAGTAATGCATAGTTTAAGTGATAAATTCAGTATAAACAGGAAAATAACCCAAAAAAAGCAAGCCTTCCCCAACCCCACGTCTTCATCAGACAGACTAGCCTACCTCCTCCTATTCCCCGTGTTCAAATGGCAATGGCCGTTAGGGGTAAAGAAGTGTTTGTATCGGTTGGTCTTGACAGTGGAGAATCCATCCTGTCTGACTGTGCCCACCCTTTACAAAATGAGCAAAACATCTCTAATATTTACACTACCGTTACATTTTTTTACGTCACTTACAAATGTCCTTGTTTTTTAAAGAAAAGCTAATTTTTTTGTCCATTAAAATATCAAAATTGATCAGAAATACAATGTAGACATTGTTAAATGTTGTAAATACTATTGTAGCTGGAAACAACTGATATTTTATGGAATATCTACATAGGCCCATTAACAGCAAACATCACTCCTGTGTTCCAATGGCACGTTGTGTTAGCTAATCCAAGTTCATCATTTTAAAAAGGCTAATTGATCATTAGAAAACCTTTTGCAATTATGTTAGCACAGCTGAAAATGTTGTGCTGATTGAAAGAAGCAATAAAACCGTCCTTCTTTAGTCTAGTTGAGTATCTGGAGCATCAGCTTTTATGGGTTCGATTACAGGCTCAAAACGGCCAGAAACAAAGACCTTTCTTCTGAAACTCGTTAGTCTATTCTTGTACTGAGAAATGAAGGCTATTCCATGTCAGAAATTGAAGATCTCGTACAATGCTGTGGACTACTCCCTTCACAGAACAGCGCACAGAACAGAACAATGGCACGCTGTGTTAGCTAATCCAAGTTTATAATTTTAAAAGGCTAATTGATCATTCCAAAGACCCAAGATGGCGTAGCAGTCAGATGTCTTTGTCCTCATCGTGTCCTGTGTATATATCTTTTTTCTTCGCATAGATTTTTAAAATATTTTTCTTACCTCAAATTCGACAATCTCCTGCAATCCGCCTCACCCAATGTGGTATGGATCTGCTATTTTCTTTCTTTCGAACCGGAAACCCCAACAGAAGCTAGCCAACTAACTAGCTACCTGCTAGTAGTCAGCTAGCCAATGCTAGCGGTCATCAGCTAACCTTTAGCCCGGACAACTCTTGCCAGGCTGCACAGCGCGACTCAAACCAGAGAACATTGGACTTATTTTTCTCCATATCTCCGAATTCCTACCGCAAGCTCTGAACCATTTCACCTGGATCATCGCAGCTAGCTAGCTGCTATCAGTGGCCAGTCCTGGCTAACGTATCTGTCCTGAAGCAAGAACCAATTAGCCTGGAGCTAACCTTTGCTAGGCCCATCTCCCAGCTGGCCAAAGAGGTCCGTCAGCCACTCCTTGGGCTACAATACCCATTTTGCCAATTGGCCTGGACCCCTTCTACTGGCGACACAGACCCCCACCGATCCATCACGACTGGACTACCGACGTAATCTTCCCGAGGTTTGATTTCCAAGTGGCTCCTCCATCACGATGTCCCCTGAATGTTGGCTAGCCTGTTAGCCGCGGCCCGCTAGCTGTCTAGAGCATACCGGACTGTTAACTGAAGAGACCCATCGAACAAATTCTTTGGCCACTATACCTATTTTGCCAATTGGCCTGGACCCTTTACCACACAGAGCCCTGCTGATCCATCACGACTGGACTACTGACGAAACAGCACGAGGGGGCTACAACTGACTTCTTCAGTCACAATGTCCCTTTAAGGCCCTTCTGCTAGCTTGCTAGCCTCGGCTTGCTAGCTGTCTGAATCGTCGCGTCTCCAGCCCGCCGAGCTACTCACTGGACCCATATGATCACTCGGCTACGCATGCCTCTCCCTAATGTCAACATGCCTTATCCATTGCTGTTTTGGTTAGTGATTGCCTTATTTCACTGTAGAGCCTCTAGCCCTGCTCAATACTCTTTAGCTAACCCTTTAGTTCCACCTCCCACACATGCGGTGACCTCACCTGGTTTAAATTATGTTTCTAGAGACAATAGCTCTCTCATCGTCACTTAATGCATAGGTTTACCTCCACTGTATTCACATCCTACCATACCTTTGTCCGTACATTATGCCTTGAATCTATTCTACCATGCCCAGAAACCTGCTCCTTTTACACTCAGTTCCGAACGTACTAGACGACCAGTTCTTATAGTCTTTAGGTGTACCCTTATCCTACTCCTCCTCTGTCCCTCTGGAGATGTAGAGGTTAATCCAGGCCCTGCAGTGCCTAGCTCCACTCCCATTTTTCCATTTCCATCCCTAACTATAACATTTTCCGACAAGATAGAACTGCCAAAGGAGGCGGAGTTGCAGTCTACTGCAGAGAAAGCCTGCAGAGTTCTGTCTTACTATCCAGGTCTGTGCCCAAACTATTTGAGCTTCTACTTTTAAAAATCCACCTTTCCAGAAACAAGTCTCTCACCGTTGCCGCTTGCTATAGACCACCTTTTGCCCCCAGCTGTGCCCTGGACACCATATGTGAAATGATTGCCCCCCATCCATCTTCAGAGCTTGTGCTGTTAGGTGACCTAAACTGGGACATGCTTAACACCCCGGCCATCCTACAATCTAAGCTACATACCCTCAATCTCACACAAATTATCAATGACCTTACCAGGTACAAACCCAAATCTGTAAACACAGGCACCCTCATAGATATCATCCTAACCAACCTGCCCTCCAAATACACCTCTACTGTCTTCAACCAGGATCTCAGCGAGCACTGCCACATTGCCTGTGTCCGTAATGGGTCTGCGGTCAAACGACCACCCCTCATCACTGTCAAACTCTCCCTAAAGCACTTCAGCGAGCAGGCCTTTCTCATTGACCTGGCCAGGGTATCCTGGAAGGATATTGACTTCCTTCCGTCAGTAGAGGATGCCTGGTTATTCTTTAAAAGTGCTTTCTACACCATCTTAAATAAGCATGCCCCATTCAAAAAAATTTAGAACCAGGAACAGATATAGCCCTTGGTTCACTCCAGACCTGACTGCCCTTGACCAGAACAAAAACATCATGTGGCGTACTGCATTAGCATCGAATAGCCCCCGCGATATGCAACATTTCAGGGAAGTCAGGAACCGAGATTTTAATTTATTTATTTGGACCTTTATTTAACTAGGCAAGTCAGTTAAGAACAAATTGTTATTTTCAATAACGGCCTAGAAACAGCGGGTTAAATGCCTTGTTCAGGAGCAGAGCAAGAGATTTTTACCTAGTCAGCTCAGGGATTTGATCTTGCAACCTTTCGGTTCCTAGTCCAATATACACAGGCAGTTAGAAAAGCAAAGGCTAGCTTTTTCAAACAGAAATTTGCATCCTGAAGCACAAACTCCAAAAAGACCTGGGACACTAAAGTCCATGGAGAATAAGAGCACCTCCTCCCAGCTGCCCACTGCACATAGGCTAAGAAAGACTGTCACCACCGATAAATTCACGATAATTGAAAATGTCAATAATCATTTTTCTAAGGCTGGCCATGCTTTCCACCTGGCTACCCCAGTCAACAGCCCTGCACCCCCCCCCCCCCCCCCACAGCAACTTGCCCAAGCCTCCCCATCTCTCCTTCACCCAAATCCAGATAGCTGGATGTTCTGAAAGAGCTGCAAAATCTGGACCCCTACAAATCAGCCGGGCTAGACAATCTGGACCCGCTCTTTCTAAAATGATCAACTGAAATTGTTGCAACCCCTATTACTAGCCTGTTCAACCTCTCTTTCGTATCGTCTGAGATACTTAAAGATTGGAAAGCTGCCGTGGTCATCCCCCTCTTCAAAGAGGGAGACACTCTAAACCCAAACTTCTACAGACCTATATCTATCCTATCCTGCCTTTCTAAGGTCTTCGAAAGCCAAGTTAACAAAGAGAACACTGACTATTTCGAATCCCACCGTACCTTCTCCGCTATGCAGTCTGGTTTCCGAGCTGGTCATGGGTGCACCTCAGCCACGCTCATTGTCCTAAATGATATCATAACCGCCATCAATAAGAGACAATACTGTGCAGCTGTATTCATCGAACCTGGCCAAGGCTTTCTACTCTGTCAATCACCACATTCTTATCGGCAGACTCGACAGCCTTGGTTTCTCAAATGACTACCTTGCCTGGTTCACCAAGTACTTCTCAGACAGAGTTCAGTGTGTCAAATCGGAGGGCCTGTTGTCCGGACCTCTGGCAGACTCTATGGGGGTGCCACAGGGTTCAATTCTCGGGCCAACTCTTTTCTCTGTATACATCAATGATGTCGCTCTTGTTGCTGTTGATTCTCTGATCCACCTCTACGCAGACGACATCATTCTGTAAACTTCTGGCCCTTCTTTGGACACTGTGATAACTAACCTCCAGATGAGCTTCAATGCAAAACATCTCTCCTTCCGTGGCCTCCAACTTCTCTTAAATGCAAGTAAAACTAAATGCATGCTCTTCAACCGATCGCTGCCCACACCTGCCCGCCTGTCCAGCATCACTACTCTGGACGGTTCTGACTTAGAATATGTGGACAACTACAAATACCTAGGTGTCTGGTTAGACTATAAACTCTCCTTCCAGACCCACATTAAGCATCTCCAAACCAAAATTAAATCTAGAGTCGGCTTCCTATTTCGCAACAAAGCATCCTTCACTCGTACTGCCAAACATACCCTCGTAAAACTGACTATCCTACCAATCCTTGACTTCGGCGATGTCATTTACAAAATAGCCTCCAACACTCCACTCAGCAAACTGGATGTAGCCTATTACAGTGCCATCTGTTTTGTCACAAAAGCCCCATATACAACCCACCCTTGCGACCTGTATGCTGTCGTTGGCTGGCCCTCGCCTCATATTCGTCGCCAAACCAACTGGTCATCTATAAGTCTTTGCTAGGTAAAGCCCCGCCTTATCTCAGCTCACTGGTCACCATAGCAGCATCCACCCCGTAACATGCCCTCCAGCAGGCATATTTCACTTGTCACCCCCAAAGCCAATTTCTCCTTTGGCCACCTTTCCTTCCAGTTCTCCACTGCCAATGACTGGAACGAACTGCAAAATTCACTGAAGCTGGAGACTCAGATATCCCTCACTAACTTTAAGCACCAGCTGTCAGAGCAGCTCACAGATCACTGAACCTGTACATAGGTCATCCAACTACCTCATCCCCATACTGTTATTTATTTTGCTCCTTTGCACCCCAGTATATCTACTTGCACACTCATCTTCTGCACATCTATCACTCCAGTGTTTAATTGTTATTTTGTAATTATTTCACCTCTATGGCCAATTTATTGCCCTTATCCTACCTCATTTGCACACACTGTATATATACTTTTTCTATTGACTGTATGTTTGTTTATTCCATGTGTAACTCTGTTTTTTTGTGTCACACTGCTTTGCTTCATCTTGTCCAGGTTGCAGGTGTGAATGAGAACTTGTTCTCAACGAGCCTACCTGGTTAAATCAAGGTGAAAAAAACAACAACAAAAAAACAGTGAAGTGGCGACTCCAGGATGCTGGCCTCCTAGGCAGAGTTGCAAAGAAAAAAACATCTCAGGCTGGCCAATAAAATAAAAGATTAGGCAAAAGAACAGACACGGACAGAGGAACTCCTACCTTGAAGGCCAGCATCCCAGAGTCGCCTCTTCACTGTTGATGTTGAGACTGGTGTTTTGCGGGTACTATTTAATGAAGCTGCCAGTTGAGGACTTCCGAGGCATCTTTCTCAAACTAGACACTCTAATGTACTTGTCCTCTTGTGCAGGTGTGCACTGGGGCCTCCCACTCTTTCTATTCTGGTTAGAGCCAGTTTTCCCTGTTCTGTGAAGGGAGTAGTACACCGCGTTGTACGAGATCTTCCATTTTTTTGGCAATTTCTCGCATGGAATAGCTTGACACGTTTCAGAAGAAAGGTCTTTGTTTCTGGCCATTTTGAGCCTGTAATCGAACCTACAAATGCTGATGCTCCAGATACTCAACTAGACTAAAGGCCAGTTTTATTGCTTTTTTCAATCAGCACAAAATGTTTCAGCTGCGCTAACATAATTGCAAAAGGGTTTTCTAATGATCAATTAGCCCTTTAAAATTATAAACTTGGATTAGCTAACATAAAGTGCCATTGGAACACAGGAGTGATGGTTGCTGATAATGGGCCTCTGCACGCCTATGTAGATATTCCATTAAAAACCAGCCGTTTCCAGCTACAATAGTCATTTACAACATTAACAATGTCTACAATCTATTTGTGATCAAAGTTGATGTTATTTTAATGGACAAAAAAAAAAGTGCTTTTCTTTTAAAAACAAGGACATTTCTAAGTGACCCCAAACCTTTGAACAGTAGTGTATATGCTGAAACAAAATGACATTTTACTACATTCTTTAGGTCAACATTTCAATCTGGGGACCACAAGGGATGCGCATAGTTTAAAAAAAACTTCATTACACAGCTGATTCAAATAATCCAAGCTTTATCATTTGAATCAGCTGTGTAGTGGTGCTAGGGAAACCCCCCCTCACCCCACCCCAAGTCCACCCCTTGGGGTCCCCAGGACCGAGTTTGGGAAACACTGCTATAGGTCCTTGGCCGAGTCAGCAGTCAGATCAAACAACTCACAAAGGGCCTGGAAAAAAGGAGAACTTGACTAGTGGAGAGTTGCAGTAGAATCCAAAAGCAGCTGGTCAGTGGTAGAACAGGCAAAGAGGGGTCATGGTTCTAGGTTGACTCAGAATGGACAGCTCTGTAAAAAATGAATAACAATACTGAGTTGAGCAGCACACACCACTTGTTACACAAAACATTTGAAATAGCATGTTATTAAGCTATTTGGTCAAGCTTATAAACAGGAGTCGCTCAATAAATGGAGGCAAGAGGACCACATGCTGGAACCCAAGCCAAAAGCACACGTTTTTTGTTCCTGATGACTTGTTAACTCCTTCCCTGTGTCTGAATGGATGACAGGGTGTGTCAATCAGTGCATATATTGTTTCTGCACTTCCATGTGCCATCATTATGCAGTTTTACATATTCATAAGTTTGATCAAGTTGTAATAGGTTTACATTTAAATGGGTCATTTCATACTTCAAAACATGTTCACAAAAATGATCAGATTACATTGAATCATAATGGCCTGTGCATTGTTACACAATTAAACCCTCACGTTATTAGTGTCAGGTTAATAATTTTTTACTGATAATAGTCTTTACAGTACGAGTATAATAACTTTGCCTTTTATTCAACTGGTAACATTGCCCAGCCCCCCAACGGTGCAACACAATACAGAGAGGGATTGAACTGACCGTAGTCAGACACGGAATGCATATTAATAAATAGTAGGTAAGGATGAACAACAAATGACTTGGCTAGCTAGCAAGCAAGCTTACATGGAGCAAAAAAATAGCTAGCTGATTTTCTAACGTTTTTAATCAGAGAGTTATAATTTCTTAACTTAGTCCTGCCAAAGCATCAATTGCCCTGTTTAGTCCCTGAAAAGAAAATGGATTGAAAAATATCATTTGCAACATCACCAATTCAGGATTTCAAAACTGAGCGGTTCTTTACATTTGACACATTCCTGAATTAACAACTAAGTTTAACTTTGGTTGTTCGGCTAAACAGCTGATAAGATCGAAGAGTGCAACTGCAGTCCGCAATTCAGGGCGTGTCCGAATGCTGCGGGCAAAGGACACTGTCTACCGGTCGCCAACGCCTTCCGGGGTGCTAGCTTGCGAGTTAGTGACACTATGTGCTAGCTTGCTAGGGTGAAGGATACCGTCGACCGTTCATCCCTGCCTCCCGCTAGCACAGCAGGTGGGAGGCTGGGGCAACACAGTGTGCCACCCCCACCTCCTGTGTAGCGGAGTCCTCCTTAGGACTAGCTAGCTAAGCTAGAACAGTGTCATTCACTCCCGCCTGCCGAACACCTGCCCTCCCCGTCGTTAATAGAACTGTGGGAAAAGGACATGGTCTACCAGCGTACAGCTATTCCCCCACCCCTTCTTCTGTCAGGTTTATCGGCGGCTGGCATCCAACATTATTCTGCATTACCGCCACCTACTGTACTGGAGCACCCCCGCTTGTCCTAAAAACATTTACCAAGTGTAAAGAGGGGTTCCTGCAGATGCAGGAATGCCCCGATTTGTGAGCCGCAATTGCACCCTTCTCATGAGTTACCTGTTAACTATCAGTAACGTTAGTGTCCAAAGCACACACTCGGCGTTGCATGCCCCAATGGTCGAATTTAACATTCATATGAAAGTCAGTTTCTAAACATTAACATAATTTGTTTAGTAAATAAACGTTATACTCACATTTCATGAAGTAATTTTCTCTTCTAGCTAGAAAGCGTTCTAAGGACACAGACGTGATCTGTCGGCACTCCGCGCATCAAGTAACAAAGATTATCCCAATTATTGGAGATAGCCGACTCATATGAAGTAACATTTGTGGATTGTAATACATCGACATGCAGAAAAAAAAATCAATTATGTAAACAGAACACAGATCCACAAGCACCTTTTGAATGTGCAAATGAGCATTCCACAGCTGTAAATGTTAGGGATTTCTACATTTGTTCAAATTGTAGCTTTATCTGTTAGACATGTTGAATATATTTACAGATCATAGATGTATGGTTTAATTTGTAATATTTTTACGGATTATGGGTTTTATGAAATATTTTAATACATTCACGGGTCATGGTTTATTTTTGAGTTATAGAATTAAGAAAAACAAATGTCACTCATACACAAGTAATGACGCCAGAGTAAGAAAGAGGAAACATGGCCAACCCTTTCGGTGCCAGTACATAGGTGAGTCCAAACATGAGCATCATTGAACACTGTTCCACTGTAATATCACTGTTATGCCACCGAAGTGTCTACAAACGTATCTTGGACTACTGTTTAGTTCTCTTCCATAAACTACACAAATCTACTTCTGGTAGAGTAACCAACCAATAGCATATATCATATACTTTTACAAGTTATGGCAAACAATATTCCGTTATGTAGTCGTGTTTACCTTTCAATTAAACTTCACGTAGAAACGACTGCTGCTCCGTTCTCGACGTCCCTGCTCGGCTATTTCCATAGATTTGATACAGATCGGATACCGTGCAAAATTCCTCAAACAATTCTAAAAATTCTGATATGACTAATCCATGTTACTTCACGAGTTTCCTTCGAATAGCAGGCTGTTTGCTCTTTTCCACATAATAAAGCGTATGCTTCTGTTCCCATTTCATATTTAATCTGATGAAAAAGTTTAAGAATCTTTTTTTCCACTTGACTGCGCTATGAAGAGAATGCATAAAGGAACAGCCCCGAACCGCAAAGTCGCAGTAGCAGTGTATGCATCTGAGAGCCGACAAGCGCAACCCCCAACCCTTTCCTACCAAAGAAGTCAAAACTTTTCATGGAGAAAATCCCTCCTTCTCCAGTCTGCTATCGGAAGTAAGCCAATTTTGCTGACGTTTCGGTTGGCTTTTGGAACCGTCACTCAGGCAAGAATTTAAAAAAATAAATAAAATACAAAAGCCTTTTGTATGTTAGGAGATCAATTCCTTGGACCTGTCCAAAGCACCGACACAACCGAATTTGGTTAAACCTTATCGATATGAAAATGGTTACAACAGTAAAAGACGTATCTGTAAAAGTATCTAGGCTATATGAGCAGTTTACCGACTTTACAAACGCACATAGACCTGTCCTGGTATTATTGTTCTCGGTCTTTTATGAACTCCCGGGTAGGCCTATATATTCATATGGCTACAGTTCATGAAAATAGCCTACTGGGAGAGGAAAGTGATTTGCACCATGGAATACAGAGTTGACACCTGGGTCCTGATAAGTGCACTTTGGGAAAAAATGCAAACTCCTTTTCAATGCAATACAGCTTTTCAGTCACAATTCAATTATTGCCCCTGATGACTGACTGTATGTTGCTGTCACATCAGACCAAATTAATTGCAGTTACCAACACTCAACTGCAGCCTAGGCTATTAATATGCCTAAATTACTTAAAATCTCAAGCGTTTTAATAATGTTAATAAAATATTCAGTCAAGTGTGTATTATCTGGGAAGTAGTCTATGATGCATCAGCACCTTTGTGTACACTACAGGTGAACCGAGGAAGAACACATGATTAGACAGAAACATGGAGGAATGTGCACATCCCAGACAAATTAACTGCAAAAACATCACTGACAAGACTCATTACATCATTCAACAAAGGACAAAACACACCTCACTCATCATGTGATAAGTAGGCCAAGGTAGTGTTTTTTCCCCCCATTTAACAATATTCTCCTACCCACAATAGTATGAATTTTTTGACAAAAATCCCACTCCCTGAATTTAAATGGATTTCCCATTCAAGCTCACCAAAGGATGAGGGGGGGGGGGGGGGTGATATGTCTGAAAAGATAGAATGTAGGCTATAACTTAACTCACCTAACACTGAATCACTGATTTCCAAGAGATCCACGCCAGTTATTGCATTTTCTGTGAGAGAAAAAAGATGTCTATCAATGTGTTACAAATTGTTGGAGGACAATGCTGAACACAGCACTGTGTGATCTCCTGTAGACTACATTATTGCCCAAATGTAAGCTAGAGAGCAGGGATGATAGGCCCAGTCCTGGCCATTCTGCCACCCTCAGTCAAACAAAACAATTTGCTGCCCCCTGCAAAAATGTAATTATCCTGTAAGCAAAATGACATTGAAAAGACATTTCAGGTGTTGAAGTTATGTTAAATTTAGGTTCTTAATGAAAGGTGAAAAGATGGCTTTTCCAGAAGGTTAAAATAGGCATTTCCAGACATTGAAAAATAACCATTTATTCGCTGGTGCGTGATGAGACAAGGATATCCCTACCGGCCAAGCCCTCCCTAACCCGGACGACGCTAGGCCAATTGTGCGTCGCCCCACGGACCTCCCGGTCGCGTCCGGTTACGACAGAGCCTGGGCGCGAACCCAGGGTCTCTGGTGGCACAGCTGGCGCTGCAGTACAGCGCGTTTAACCACTGCGCCACCCGGGAGGTCAGTTGTTGAATCTTATGTTCATACAAATATTTACACATGTTAAGTTTGCTGAAAATAAACGCAGTGAGATGACGTTTCTTTTTTTGCTGAGTTTATTTTCCGAACATTGAAATCGGTTTCCTTTTCGGTTCTGAATGAAAGTTGAAAATATGTTAATTTATAGACATCCGTTTGGACTAAATCAAGGCCGGTCCAGACCGGATCAAACATAGATGATGTCGCTAATCACATAAATATTTTCAAAAACAATGGCAATTTCGCAAAACCAGTGGCATTTGGGCTTTTTAGCGCTGATGCCGCCCTGTGCTAAGCAGTGCCCAGTTTTCTTTTACCCCTTTTTCTCCCCAATTTCGTGGTATCCAAGTGGTAGTTACAGTCTTGTCCCATCACTGCAACTCCTGTACGGACTCGGGAGTGGTGAAGGTCGAGAGCCGTGCATCCTCCGATACACAACCCAAACAAACCGGAATGCCTCTTGACATAATGCCCACTTAACCCAGAAGCCAGCCGCACCAATGTGTCAGAGGAAACACAGTACACCTGGCAACTGTGTCAGTGTGCACTGCGCCCGGCCCGCCACAGGAGTCGCTAGTGTGCGATGGGACAAGGACATCCCTGCCGGCCAAACCCTCCCCTAACCCGGACGACGCTGGACCAATTGTGCGCCGCACCATGGGTCTCACAGTCTCGGCCCGGCTGGACTCAAACCCCAAATCTCTAGAGGCACAGCGATGTAGTGCCTTAGTCCACTGCACCTCTCAGGAGGCGAGCAGCGCCCACTTTGTCAAAGGCAGGGGCGCAACATATTTTGCGTGTCCATTCCTCTCCATGGTGCTGTTGGAGAAGCACATTGCTGTGGCTCTCATCCAACGTTCTGTAAAAAATTCCAACATAAATCCTGGAGCAGATATAGCTCACAGTGAATTCTGAAAGTATTCAGACCACTTGACTTTTCCAACATTGTCATATTGCAGCCTTATTCTAAAATGTATTAAATAGTCGTCGTCCCCCCCAGCAATCTACACACAATACCCCATAATTACAAAGCAAAAACAGGTTTGACATTTTTGCAAATGTCTTTTTTTATTTTTATTAAAAAACAGAAAATCACATTTACATAAGTATTCAGACCTTTTACTCAGTATTTTGTTGATGCCCCTTTGGCAGTGATTACAGCATCAATTATTTTTGGGTATGACACTACAAGCTTGGCATACCTGGATTTTGGGAGATTCTCCCATTCTCTGCAGATCCTCTCAAGCTGCACAGCTATTTTCAGGTCTCTCCAGACATGTTCGATTGGGTTCAAGTCCGGGCTCTGGCTTGGCCACCCAAGGACATTCAGAGACTTGTCCCGAACCCACTCCTGCGTTGTCTTCGCTGTGTGCTTAGGGTCGTTGTCCTGTTGGAAGGTTTACCTTCGCCCCAGTCTGAGGTCCAGTGATCTGGAGCAGGTTTTCATCAAGGATCTCTCTGTACTTTGCTCTATTCATCTTTCCCTCGATCCTCGTCTCCCAGTTCCTACAGCTGAAAAAGATCCCCATAGCATGATGCTGTCACCACTATGCTTCACTATAAGGATGGTATTGGCCAGGTGATGAGCGGTGACTGGTTTCCTCCAGATGTGACACTTGACATTCAGGCCAAAGAGTTACATTTTGATTTCATCAGACGAGAGAATCTTGTTTCTCATGGGCTGAAATTCCTTTAGGTGGCTTTTGACAAAATCCAAGCGGGTTGTCATGTGCCTTTTACTGAGGAGTGGCTTCCGTCTGGCCACTCTACCATAAAGGCCTTTTTAAATTTTTTAAATGTCACCTTTATTTAACCAGGTAGGCTAGTTGAGAACAAGTTCTCATTTACAACTGAGACCTGGCCAAGATAAAGCAAAGCAGTGCAAAACAAACAACAGAGTTACACATGGAATAAACAAACATACAGTCAATAACACAATAGAAAAAGTCTATATACAGTGTGTGCAAATGAGGTAAGATAAGGGAGGTAAGGCAATAAATAGGCCATAGTGGCGAAATAATTACAATTTAGCAATTAAACACTGGAGTGAAAGATGTGCAGAAGATGAATGTGCAAATAGAGATACTGGGGTGTAAAGGAAAATAAAATAAAAACATTATGGAGAGTGCTGTGAGCCTGATTGGGGGAGTGCTGCAGATGGTTGTCCTTCTGGAAGGTTCTCCCATCTCCACAAAGGAACTCTGGAGCTCTGTCAGAGTGACCATCAAGATCTTGGTCACCTCCCTGACCAAGGCCGTTCTCCACCGATTGCTCAGTTTGGCCAGCTCTAGGAAGAGTCTTGGTGGTTCCAAACTTCTTTCATTTAGGAATGATGAAGGCCACAGTGTTCTTGGGGAAGTTCAATGCTGCAGAAACATTTTGGTTCCCTTCTCCAGATCTGTGCCTCGACACAATCCTGTCTCTGAGCTCTAAGGACAATTATTTTGACCTCATGGCTTGGTTTTTGCTCTGACATGCACTGTCAACTGTGGGACCTTATATAGACAGGTGTGTACCTTTCCAAATCATGTCCGATCAATTGAATTTACCACAGGTGGACTCCAATCAAGTTGTTCAAACATCTCAATGATGATCAATGGAAACAGGATGCACCTGAACTCAATTTCAGGTCTCATAGAAAAGGTTGTGAATAAGGTATGTTTTTTAAAACTTTTAATACATTTGCAAAAATGTCTAAAAACCTGTTTTTGCTTTGTGAGTTATTGTGTGTAGCTTGACGAGGAAAATTATTTGTTGAATCCATTTTAGAATTAAGGATGTAATGTAACAAAATGTGGAAAAAGTCATGGGGTCTGAATACTTTCCGAATGCACTATATAGTAGAATTAGTATTTGGCACAGACTGACCGCGACGTCTTATTTCCACATCCACAGATGTTGGTTTTTGGTCCGGACCGCACCAAATCTGAACCAAAAAGACGTCTATGTTTGGGCCAAACCAAGGCTGGTCCAGACCGGACTAAATTTGATTGGTTCAGATTTGGTCCTGACCAAAATCCAACTTCCGTGGAAATAAATCGGTCTGTGCTTACTGAAGTGTAGCCTACAGTGTGGAATTACATTTTATTTTATGAATGCCCATCTGTGGTTGGCCTACAGTTGGTAAAACACAAAAAAAGACTAACAAAATACTTTTGCATTGGTCTGTGCTTACTGGGGCGTAACCTACAATATCAGCCACAATGGCATTTTATGAATGCCCATCCATGTGGTAGGTCTACCGTTTGGAAAACAGGTAGTTGCATTGGTTTTATTAGTCCTGATTACAGTGAATAATTCATTAGATTATTTTTTGGACGGAACGTTGGTAGGAAAGTCGTGCATGGGAATGAACAAGCGTCCCTGCCATTGACAAAGTGGGCACTGCTTATCACAAGGCAACATTGTCCCAGAAAAACATATGCCACTGGTTGATTGAAATGATCATTGTTTTTGGGAAGAATTATGTGAGGTTGGAGGTGTTGGAAAATGCCACCCTCGTCAATCGAATTGACGAATGAGTGGGCTGGTCCTGGGGATACTGTTTGGCGTAAAACGTGCACCACTGTGTGGTGGAAATATGAACTGTAATGGGGCCTGAAAAGAATGTTGTGCCCTCTTTAAAAGTTTGGAGAGCTATGTTTACCATGTTCAACCATCTATTCATAGTGGTTATGAATTTGGATGCAAGCTGCGCATTATTGAACTCACCGAAAAAGCTCTGTGCGCATTCTGTAAACCCGATGAGATGGATCCATTCCGCCACCTCCTCCGGACTCCAGTGTTCGACTGAGATCATTGTAAATTGTTTTCTTCAGATCTCACCGCCATTCCTCCCTTCAAAGGAACAAAGTGTTACATAACGTTATAGGCCTACGGTCCAGTTCCCTTGTTGGGCAATACCGATAAACTAGGCTACAGATAAGGTTGACAAAAATGTTGCCCGCTCAGATGCAACGTTTTAAATCGCCATTGAAATGGCGTAAACTGTCACATGTTGTCACTAGTGCAGTCAATTACCGTGTAACTCCCATTATTCAAAGGTCACGCAAATTACAATGGGGAATGGGCATGTAAGTCAACAATAGAAGCCCTCCCTATGCTACTTTTAGTCTTCCAAAAGAACGCCCCGGTGTAAAACTATTTGCAACAATTGTATTTCGTGACCACATAAATACGCCTAGTGCGTGCACACCTTTGTAAAATTTATCATCGTTTCTCAACAGTAAAAGCTAACAAATCCACATTTTTCCTAGCATTGTCAAGAGCTGGGATTGCTGCAAAATGCACACCTCGCCAGGTAGAGGGTTGGAGCCTGAGAGAACACTAACAGTTCGGTGCATTGTAGATAGTGTAGTTTTACAGCCCCACTGTATTTGCCAACTCCTTCATAGCCCCTGACATGATGAAAATGTACTCATACCATGCATCATCTCAGTCCCTTGAAATGTATGATATGGAACCATTCATATATACACAATTCATACAAAAATAAAAGGCTACCAGTATGTTGCCTTTCTTGAAGTTCATTACTTAATCTGGAGAGCCCCTGTCCTCAATGTTAACATCATGTAAATCAAACTGTTGTATGAGTATGACTTGTTCATTTCTGTTCATTCTCACTTTAAAGATATGTAGACATAGTACATGTAGTATTTTATTTGACCTTTATTTAACTAGGCAAATCAATTAAGAACAAATTCTTATTTTCAATGACTGCCTAGGAACAACGGGTTAACTGCCTTGTTCAGGGGCAGAAGGACAGATTTTGAACCTTGTCAGCTCGGGGATTCGATCTTACAACCTTTCAGTTACTAGTCCAACACTCTAACCCACTAGGCTACGCTGCCGTAGAAGGGTCAGGTAGGTTACTTTCTAAATGTAATCAGTTACTATTTACCTGTCAAATTGTAATCAGTACCTTAACCTTGTTACTTTTGGATTACTTTTCCTTTAAGAGGCAATAAGAATTTTCTGAACAGACTTGCCTAGTTAAATAAAAGGTTCAATTTGATTTAAATTATTACATTAAAAAAAGATCCATCAAAAGCATTTGCTGTGTCATCATGGTGGTCAGGCTTACTCATGTTGAACAAACTTAAACTTGCACCTTTTTTCAATGCTGAATCAAATGTAATTGAGAAAACAGTAGTGCTAAGCGATTAACGGAATTGTTGGTTATTTTTTGGTTTTTAAACAACTAATTAACCAAGGTCAGTTCGGACAACTGTGTGATCACACTCTCCGCAGCCGATGTAAGACCTTTAAACAGGTCATCATTCACAAGGCTGCAATGCCCGACGGATTACCAGGGCGTGTACCCCGTGCATGCACTGACCAACTGGCAAGTGCCATGTTTCAAGCAGACCACCATAGTCCCTGTGCCAAAGAACACTAAGGTAACCTGCCTAAATGACTACACACCCGTAGTCTGGCTCACATCAACACCATTATCCCAGAAACCCACTCCAATTTCCATACCACCCCAATAGATCTACAGATGATGCAATCTCTGTTGCACTCCACACTTCCCTTTCACACATGGACAAAAATAACACCTATGTGAGAATGCTGTTCATTGACTACAGCTCAGCATTCAACACCATAGTGCCCTCAAAGCTCATCACTAAGCTAAGGACCCTGGGACTAAACAACTCCCTCTGCAACTGGATCATGGACTTCCTGACAGGCCACCCCAGGTGGTAAGGGTAGGTAACACATCCTCAACACGGGGGCCCCTCAGGCGTGCGTGCTCAGTCCACTCCTGTACTCCCTGTTCACTCATGACTGCACAGCCAGGCACGACTCCAACACCATCATTAAGTTTGGTGATGACACAACAGTGGTAGGTCTGATCACAGACAATGACGAGACAGCATTTAGGGGAGGTCAGGGACCTGGCCGTGTGATGCCAGGACAACAACTTCTCCCTGAACGTGATCAAGACTAAGGAGATGATAGTGGACAGGAAAAGGAGGACTGAGCACGCCCCCCATTCTCATCGACGGGGATGTAGTGGAGCAGGTTGAGAGTTAAATTCCTTGGTGTTCACGTCACCAACAAACTTACCTGGTCCAAGCACACCAAGACAGTCGTGAAGAGGGCACGACAAAACCTATTCCTCTTCAGGAGATTTGGCATGGGTCCTCAGAAGGTTCTACAGCTGCACCATCCGGACTGGTTGGATTACTGCCTGGTATGGCAACTGCTCGGTCTCTGACTGCAAGGCACTAGAGGGTCGTGCGTACACCCCAGTACATCACTGGGTTCAAGCTTCTTTTCATCCAGGACCTCTATACCAGGGGGTGTCAGAGGAAGGCCCTAAAAATTGTCAAAGACTCTAGCCACCCTAGTCATAGACTGTTCTCTCTGCTACCACAACGCAAGCGGTACCGGAGCACCAGGTCTAGGGCCAAGAGGCTTCTAAACAGCTTTGGTTAAGAGCTTGTATTCAGCGTATGTGACAAATAACATGTGATTTGACAACATGTAATCAGTTACTCCCCAACCCTGTGTGGTAATGCCATGGTATTCAGCATAATAGTCACTATTCAGCATAAGTATAGTACATGTTTTGGGGCGGGAGGTACCCTATTGGTTAGAGCGTTGGGCCAGTAACCGAAAGGTTGCTGGATCAAATCAACCGGCTGACAAGGTAAAAAATCTGTCGTTCTGCCCCTGAACAAGGCAGTTAACCCACTGTTCCCCGGTAGGCCATCATCGTAAATAAGAATGTTCTTTATGTAACTAGGCAAGTCAAATAAAGGTTAAATGTTAAAAAAATAACATGTAGCAGTGTTCAGCATGCACACTTATAATTAGCAGTGAAAATGACACTTACATAAAAATAAATAGAGTCAAATATATTATATTTTACACCAAGTGTTTTATTCCGTGAGCATCTGCTCAGGTCACATGACTTACAGTAGCTCGACCCCTCTGAAACCCCCACTGGGGAACGACTATTTTACAAGCCACGGGGTCATAAGGATGACATAACAGGTGGGAGGACATGGTTGAGACAAAGGGGGCAACTGACAGAGCCAACATTTTTGTGGTGGCTGAGGACAAATATAAAAGGTCTAGATAGAGTTACAACACAATTTTACGCTAGAAGGGTTGTAATACTCCCAGGGCTGGCTGGCTAAACAAGAGTGATGCACCCGCAGGCGCTCTTTAACACATGGCACATTCCCAAATTCCTGTATGGTGAAAACGACTGTAGCTGCAGCCGACTGGTCTCTGGCCCTCGTCTCCGAGAGAAACACAGCAGGAAGGAACATAAGTGCATGTGAGGGTGGCTTCAGCTACAAACGCCTCCACTTCCTCAGTGATGTAGATATGGGGCAGGTGGAAAAGTGAGAGAGCTCATTCCCATTTGTGCCAGCCGTCTGTACAGTAGTAAACTAGAAAGCAGGTGATTTGACGTCTGGGTCACTGGATGGTGGTAGAGGTGCTAATGCAGGGCAGGAGACAGAGCTTTTTCACTTGGGGGTCCAAACTCTGGCGGGTGAATTGGTCTTCACTCCCCCCTCTCCTCAGTGATGGGGCTTAGGCGCTGCTGAGGGCATTCACACCGGGCAACACTTTACCTGTGGGCAGAAAGGAACGACACTGCTTTGGAAAAACTCTTCAGCATTACATAAGTCATCATATCCATGCATGATGTAACTATTGATAACAGTACCAAAATGTAATTTTGTTCCTTCTAGCCTGCATCCCCTTAGACACAGATTTTGAACTGGGCATAGGTCAAAGGTCAGCGTGACACCAGTAAGGATTAGACCGCGATCACTCACCCTCCAGAAGCTCCAGGCTGGCTCCGCCTCCTGTGCTGACATGGCTGACCTTGTCCTCTGTGCCCCATTTGGCACAGCATGTAGCGGTGTCGCCTCCACCTGGGCATCACCAAGACAACAGGTAGGTAGCATTCAAATCATAGAGATCCCTCACTACTATAGATGTGAGGAAGAAAAGGTGCTTGGCACCATCTGGCGGTGAGAATGATATCAAGAGTGGATGAGCCAAAGCTTCCAATCAAAATGGCAGTGCAAGTATAAACTTGAATAAATTATTTTTACCATGATGCGCAAGAGCAGGCTTTGTTTAACGAATGATCTCTATCATATGTGTATTTATTTGCAAAAGTTAGGATTAGGTGCAGGGACAAATATATGTTTTTTGGTCATTGTATATAAACACAATGGTCGAGGGTCTTACCGATGATTGTGACGCAGCCTGACTTGGTGACCTCCACCACTTTGTCCATCAGGCCCTTGGTTCCTTTGGCGAAGTTCTCAAACTCAAACACACCCACGGGGCCGTTCCACACAATCTGCTTGGCTCTGCCTACAGCCTCAGCGAAGTGCTTGTTGCTCTCTGGTCCACAGTCCAGACCCTGGAGAGAAGAGAGGGTGACACAGGGACACAGAGCTCAACCACAGTTTTGTGTGTTGTTGAGGGTATTCAGCTACAGTATTTACATTAAAAAATCCTATAATTAATTTGGCTCTCGAAGTGATACAGTATATCAAATTTCTAGCTAGCACAAGAACTATCCGAAACATTCCCATAAAAACCCTTCAAGACTATAAAACCCAATCAGTGTTATGTTTATTAGGCATCAAACAGAGGGGGAAAAAAACTAATTACACTGGATTTTTCCAATAGGAAGCACTTATTTTTGTATTCTGTAACAAAATGTTTTACGTTGCGTGCCCCAATGAACATGACCTAGGTTGCTCTCCTCACCATCCAGCCTGCAGGGATGCCAGCAGCCACGGTTGCGGTGCCAGTCTGGGCATGCTCGTCAAACTTCTCTGCGGTGATGAAGTCGACGGGGAGGTTGATCTTGACCTTGTTCTTCTCGGCCTTGGCCATCAGCTCCTTGACGATCTTGGCACCCTCATCATCGTATAGGGAGGTGCCGATCTGGCAGGGAGGAGAGGATCACTCATTGTAAGATGTAAACTATAACCGTGATATACACCATAGTCGAACATTAAACAAATGTAACTACATTGTGCAGAGGCACAAGAGTTCTGAGTTATATTCATTTAAATAAATGAGGTTAAAATCCCGATTTAAATATAATTTTCCAAAAAAGGGCTAGCATCTCTCCATTTCTCCCACCGCCTTCTCCCCATCTTCCTCCCTCTCTCTGTTCTCACCTCCATGTTGTTAAGGACCTTGAGGAAGGTGAAGGCCATGCCACCACCAATGATCATCTCATTGACCTGGTCCAACATGTTGTTGATCAGCTGAATCTTGTCCTTGACCTTGGCTCTGCACACAACAGACAAACTCTATAAAAACTGTTAAAGATAGTAAAACATTGATAGCCCAATAATATGAAGCCCATTTATCTAGAATCCATTATAAAACACTTAAGAGTTATAATGCATACATGGTAAAACATTCTAGTTGAGGAAGAGTCATATTGGGACAGAAAAGTTTGTTGTAGTTGACACTTGTTTCTTTTGTCTCATGAATTTAGTGCTAAATCCTACCATTTGTCATCCATTGTTGAGGGGCTTATCATTAGCCAATTCATATCAATGTCCTTTGTCACTGGCAGAGGTCCACAAAACTGAACTGGGTAAAAATCTTTGAAAATACAGAACTGTGGCAGTGAAAGAACCTGATTGGCTGCACTCAGACACTGATCGGACATGGTGGTTGCACAATGCCCAGCTGAAATGGGCTCCAACACTGAGCCAATTTCAACATGTGAGCAATGGTAGTTAGCCGTGTGTGCACGCGCGCTCTTTAGTTTTCCCACTGTGCTAGGCTGTAAAGTGCTCAGTCACAGGAGGTTGGTGGCACCTTAATTGGGGAGGACGGGCTCGTGGTCATGGCTGGAGCAGAATGAGTAGGATAGTATCAAGTCCATCAAACACAGTTTGATACCATTCACTTCGTTCCAGCCATTATTAAGAGCTGTTCTCCCCTCAGCAGCCACCGCTGTGCTCAGTAGTAGGAAAAGACAGTACGGTCGCACAGATTGAGGTATTACACAACACGCTTAAGGTCTCAATTCCTGGACTGCCTTCTGTGTATTAAAAAAATTTAAAATCCTGCACTTGAGAATGATACTACAACAGCCCAAGGCTGATGTGTCAACAGAGAAAGAGAGGGAGAGAGAGTGAATGAGTGGTCGAGAGAATAGAAAGAGAGCAACAGTGAGAAATATTTAAGTGAGGTTGCATGGCTTTCATTGTGCATATAATATGACCAGACCAGTCTATTGTAGCTGGATCAACCAGTTGAAGAGCCAGTCCCCAGTAGTGATACCATAGAAGCAGATGCAGGTCTCTGGGTACTTTATTCTTAACTCATCACAGAGCTATCCTTGCCCTGTTGACAATCAGTGACATGGTAAACTAAAGCATCAAACGGTCCTTTGACCAGTTACTTACCCTCCGAGGATGGCCAGGAAGGGCCTGGCTGGTTTCTCCAGAGCCATGGCAAAGTAGTCAAGCTCCTTCTTCATCAGGAAGCCTGCAGCCTTCTGGGACAGGTTCACTCCAACCATGGAGCTGGGGGAAGAGAAAGAAATCACTTTATTATTTTTTGTAATTATTTAAAAAAAATCTTTCTAGGAGATGACAGGAAGGAGATGACAAAGTATTTTTTAAATGAAAGTATAGGAGAAAGGGATAGGCAATAAGTGATGGCTTCTAAGTTTCATTAAAACAGCAGATCCCAAAAGATCAGAGTTTATGCTTGACTCCTCCACAGAATGTGTGGTGACCCCTACCTGTGGGCTCTGTGTGCTGTGCCGAAAGCATCGTTGACGTAGACGTCTCCCAGTTTGGACAGAGAGGCTCTGAAGGAATCAATTTGCTCCTGGGTGGCTTTGGTCTAGAAGATAAAGGAGAGAATAGACAGATTACTACCAGCAGGAGCGGTTTACACACCTGTCAGACAGAACTGTACGGCCTATTGTGCAGTAAACAGAGGCCTAATTTATTCCTATTGATGACAATTAATAAATACTACATGGGATGATATAAAATAAGCCATTTTCCACATTCATCAATATAGCCCATATCATCTATCCATGTTCCGCAACTGTATTAAGGGTTTATAATACGAGTCAGAACACTTGGTGTGGCACCTAGGAGCGTAGTGATATGAGACAATTCAGAGGCTCGACACACAAGGCACAATTCAAAACCAGGCAGAAGCTGGTGTATTTCTTAAATCAAAAAGGTGAGTTATAGAAATGGTCCAAACGTGGTCCAATCATTTGAGCAGTCTTTGTTGTGGCGAATTGGGTGCTGGCAGCTGCAACCTTTTGGGAGGTGAGACTAGTTTCCACGGTTGTTAGTCATACATCCTTCTTCCTCTCTGGTTCTGAATGTTTCCCATAATCGTCCCCATATGAAAATGGATTCACTCACCGAGTTTGTGGGTTCCTGGTAGTTGAGCGCATAGCACTCATCATCCATCTCCTGCTCAGAATCCCACCACCACTCTTCTTCTTGAGTGCACTGGGCTTTCTGCAGTGCACTGGGGTCATACTCACAGGCATCATGGTTAACACCAACATGTGATGGACAGGTCTGAGATACTTCATTCTTGTGAGATTTACCAAGACAGTCTGTCTGATTAATCACAGAGATGAAATATGATTGGGTGTCCGTCTGGCTGTGACCATCTATTAATGTGCTGGTCTGGCAGCTTACATCTTGAGAAACAGTAGAAGACTCCCCAGTCTGGGTTTGTTCATCTTGACCCTCAGTTACCTGCACTAGTTCTACCACTTTGGCTTGTAGCTCACCCTTCTCCCGCTTCAGGTTCTCAATGCGCTCTCTCTGGACTGTGCATTCTTCATTGAGGTCTTCAATCTCTTCTCGAAGACACTTTTTCTCCTCTTCAGTTTTGCAGAGGAGATCTTGAAAAATCTTTAGCCTCCTCTTCAACTCTTCAGCCTCATCATCATGTGGAGCACATTTTCTTCTAGTTACCCATTTCAAAGTTTGCAGCTCCTGCAAAGTCTCGCTCCAATACTTCTCCAGCTTGGCGGCTCGCTGTTGCTCTTTCTGTAGAACGACTCCTTGTATCAGCAGGCTTTCTTCAGCCTTCTTCCTTTTCTCAGCTTCGGCAGTTAGCTGAGCCTTTAGCTCATTTCCCCCATTATCTGGCTTGCTGACAGAAACTTGGCCTTCTTGCCCAAACCCTTCTTCCTCAGGGGACTGGATGATTAAGTGTCCATTCTCCATGCTGACAATACACTGTAGAGTACCACTATTGGCCAAAGCATCTGGTTCTGCTTGCCAGGCTTTTTGGTGCACATCTAGCGCCACATCCATCATGTTATTTAGAGCTTTCCATAGCTCCTTTGACCCTTTATCCATTTCACATCTCTGGACACCTGGTGGTTTCTTCAGGATGTTTAGGAGGAGCTCCCTTTGAGCTTCTGGCAGTACTTCTATGCCTTCTCCCTGCAGCCATGGAACAGTGAGGGGGACCTGTCATCCATCCATGAATGTCTGCAATTATTTTGGTGCAAATGTGTGAGCGCTCTGAATTCTCTCATGCACTACACCTCTAGGCCACCAGATAAAGCTGTGCCTGTATTACCTCCACCGGTGTGGCAGAACACTGGGTGTGACATAGGGTTGCAAAGGGTCGGAAACCTTCCGGTAAATGCCCAGAAATGTTCCATGGGAAGTTAGCTTAAAACAGTGAACCTTTTTTTATAGGATGCACATAAGGTAATTCTAGGTATTGTGGCATATTTTGGTTAAACTACCCCCATGGTCCTCCTGGAAAACGTTTTTGACTCGATGGAGGAACGTAGTCAGAGAAATGCTGATGAACGTTTTGCTCGAGCTGTGTATTCAACTGGTTCACCTCTGATGCTCACGGGCAATGTGTATTGGAAGAGATTTCTGAATGTTCTTCGCCCAGCATACACCCCTCCAACCAGACATGCTTTATCTACTCATTTGCTGGATGCAGAGTTCAACAGAGTCCAAGTGCAGGTCAAGGAAATCATAGAGAAAGCAAACTACATTGCAATCATCTGATGGGTGGTCAAATGTTCATGGGCAAGGAATAATTAACTACATCATCTCCACCCCTCAACCAGAATTCTACAAGAGCACAGACACAAGGGACAACAGACACACCGGTCTCTACATTGCAGATGAGCTGAAGGCAGTCATCAATTACCTTGGACCACAAAAGGTATTGCATTGATGACAGACAATGCTGCGAACATGAATGCTGCTTGGTCTAAAGTGGAGAAGTCATACCCTCACTTCACACCCATTGGCTGTGCTGCTCATGCATTGAATCTGCGCCTTAAGGACTTCATGGCACTGAAAACAATGGATACACTCTACAAGAGAGCCAAGGAAATGGTTCGGTATGTGAAGGGTCATCAAGATATAGCAGCAATCTACCTCACCAAGAAAAGTGAGAAGAATAAGAGCACCACATTGAATCTGCCCAGCAACACCGGTTGGGGTGGTGTTGTCATCATGTTTGACAGTCTCCTGGAGGGGGAGGAGTCTCTCCAAGAAATGGCCATATCAGTCTGCCGACAATGGCCAGCCCAATCAAGAGGATCCTCCTGGATGATGTATTTTGGGAGAGAGTGGTGAGCAGCCTGAAACCTACAGCAATAGCCATGGCACAGATTGAGGGAGACAATGCCATCCTGTCTGATGTTCAGACTCTGCTTGCAGATGTAAGAGAAGAAATCCATACTGCCCTGCCCACTTCACTGTTGCTCCAAGCAGAGGAAACTGCAGTTCTGAAATACATCAAAAAGTATGAAGACTTCTGCCTGAAGCCCATACACGCCGCAGCGTACATGTTGGACCCCAAGTATGCTGGCAAGAGCATCCGGTCTGGTGCAGAGATCAAGGCTTATGGTGTCATCACTCCATTGTCTCACCACCTTGGCTTGGATGAGGGCAAGGTTCTTGGCAGTCTGGCGAAGTACACTTCCAAGCAAGGTTTTTGGAATGGAGATGCAATATGGCAGTCGTGCCAACATATCTCGTCAGCCACCTGGTGGAAGGAACTTTGTGAATCTGAGGCTCTTTCCCCAATTGCCTCAATCATCCTCCAAATCCCACCAACATCAGCCACCTCAGAGCATAACTGATCCTTGTTTGGGAACACACACGCAACAGGCAGACCAATACAAGGGTTGAAAAATTGGTGGCCATCCGGGCAAATTTGATGCTTTTTGAGCCTGACAACGAGCCATCCTCAACAAGATTGGAAAGTGATGAGTCTGATGTTCAAGAGGTGGACATTGAGGAGGTCCAGGGAAAGACATGGACGCCTGAGAGGAAGACAACCAAAGCTTTAGTTTCTAGACTCAATTTACAGATCTATGTTGAAAATCTTTTTGGGAGATGTGATGGATCACTGGGGATCATTCAATATTCCCTTTTGTTGTTCAGTGAAATCATGCCATGTGACGAGTCAACTCATTTAATTAAAGTTCAATTCGTAACTAAATAGTTTATTTCTATTGGAAGGATTTAATCATTTTCAATTATGTCTACTTATGATAAGGTTTATGTTTGTCTCCATATGGTAAACATATCAAATGCAAAAAAACATCTACATTTAAATCGTATTAATATGCATATATTTCCATTAATTCCACAATATTCACGTTAATTCCCACGGAAAGTTTCCACCTCTGAATATTCCCCAAAATGTGCAACCCTAGTGTGACATAGAAATGTAGTGATGCAAGACAATTCAGAGGCTCACACACGCAACAGAATAAAGGTACCAAATAAAGGGTGGTTTGCACAAATGGTCAAACGCTGGGCTCCACTTAGAGCATTAGTGAACATTAGCGCTGAGCGATTAACCGAATGTGTTCTTTTTCGGTTTTTAAACTACTAAGTGGCTGACGTTGGGTCAATTATTTATATTCCATTTAGTTTGTTTTGTCTGTGAGCTCAATGCGCAGTTTCTGTAGAGATCAACAGATCAAGCCTGAACTGTGCATGTAGTAGGATGTTGTAGTTTCCAACAGGCCAATATTCTACAGTTTAGCGCAAAAAAAGTGGTAATTACTTAAAATGACCATAATCCATTACACACACGCCTACTTATCCAGTCTGTGTGGAGCACTGAGCTATAATACCAACGGTGTGGAGCAGGCAGAGTTTGAGAGAAGAGAGAATGGGTGATCGAGAGGGATAGAAAGCAGTTGCTTCGAGAGGTATCTCTACCTGAAAATATATTATATCTTAAGTGATTGATAGTTGTAATTCAAAGTACTGCTGAATACCTACTAAAATGGTGATTTTGTTAGACAGCATATAGGTAGCAGCTCTATAGATATGAGATGATTTGGAATGAAATAAAAATAAAACAAATATTTTATTAAAGTAAATTATGGTTAATAAGTGGTTATGGGAGGTCATTACCATTCCTTAAATTGTAAAACTTCTATTAATTGTTTTATTCTGTGTGACAACATTCAGCCCAAATAATACATAGTGCATTTAATGTCAAAAATTATAATTGAAACCGAAAACCGTAATTTTGTAATAATCGAACCAACCTCAAAAAAAGCTCTAAATCGCTCAGCACTACTGAACATAAACTCAAAGGGGAAGTTCTGTATTTGACAACCTAATATTAATGTTAGAGGGTCCCTCACTCTGAAAGTAGTCTACGGGCCAGAAGACTATAAACCCATGGTTCGTTTTTCTTTGAACAGCCAATTCTAGATAGTGTATCTAAAGGAGCACGTAGTGAATATACTGCAGTGATGCCAGGGGAGTGGACTGTATGAAGAGGGTACTGTAAGTACTTTATAATAACGTTCCTACTGACCTTTAACAGCAAAGTTCTTGACACTCTCACAGAAAGGTCACAGAAAGGTCATGGCTGATCTATGGTGTCCCATTCAAATGCCAGGAGTTGGCACAAGTACAGTAGTCCAGGTCATCATAGACCTTGCCCTTAACCACAGAGCTGGGATTACACTATCCCCCAATCCTATCCTCAAGCATAAGATGAATGAAAAAGATCTGACCCCGAATCAGCAGTTAGGGGTAACATCTAGACTTACCTACTCTGTCGCCTGCCACCCCCCAGCCATCGAGGGATTTTGTGAAAGGTCGACAGCTACCCCCCTTCCCAATCTCCTCCCTCTTTAAAGGGTTGCATATCAGCCAGGGCTCACAAGACAAGAAAAGCAAACCGCTAGACCCGAGACAACCCACTGCCCTTCACCCAAATGTCAACAGGTCAGGGCTGCATCTCAGGTAAATGAGAGGAGATGGAGAAGTAGAGGTAGAATCCTGGCCATTGATACAGGCAGGCACAGATACTATAGGAAACTCATCCTATAAACCTATGCATTTACATAATACTCTCAGTGGTGCAACCTTCTTAAGAGCTGCTAACAGTTTTAGTATGGATGTACTCAGTGACGCAGTAATTTGTGGCTGCACTCCTCAAACAGATGAGACGCCATTTTCTGTACATTGGTCTCCAAATTACAAAATTCCTGCTTTTCAGGTCAGATGGCTGACTGATGAGTCATTATTTTGCAGCTTGGCTTTATTTTCATCTGTGATGCCTTTAGCAGCTCTGCTGACACCAACACCACAGGAGTGACAGTTGCAGCTTGGGCCTCTGCAGGGTAGGAGCCCTCATTTTATGTAAATAGAAAGGGCCTCTGGGAATGGCTACTGCAGTCGTTGACCAACCTTGTTTCCGGAGGCGTCCTTGCCCTTGCCTTCCTCTGCAACGTGGAACCTCAGGTTCTCCAGGAGGATGACTGAACCGGCTGCAGGGTCAGCACAGGCCTTCTCTACGTCGGGACCTACGCAGTCCTTCAGGAAGTGCACGTCCCTGAAAATGGGTGCAACACATGCACGATTGAGTACTTTATTCAGACACCTCACTGAAATATTGTCAGTTGAGAGAACCAAAGTGTGTCAATAGAGATCATACCAATTCATTCATTGGTACAACTCAGTCAATGGCAAAGTAACACACATACAAGAGTTATATTTCACTCGCAGCATGGTAATAGCCAGCTATGCCATGAGGTCTCACTCACTTGCCCAGCAGGCTCTTGAGCTCGGCAGCCACAGGCTTCAGGGAGAACTTGTCAGGCATGGGGTTCCCATCAGGACGACCCAAGTGGCTCATCAGCACCACAGCCTTGGCCCCATGGTCAAGACAGTGCTTGATGGTGGGGACAGCAGCCTTGATCCTGGAATACACAGGCACACAGTATGAGCAAAGGCTGGAATCGGGCTCCTATAGAATAAATTAGTAGCACTTGGTCTAATCATGTGTATTAGTTACTGATGATAAAATGAAAACAAGCTCATTATTACCTCTGGTTGTTCGTTATGTTATGGTCCTTCATTGGCACATTGAAATCAACCCTGCAAAAGACATTTATAACATTCAGCTTTGGGCACAGTAATACTCAGTGTTTTGAGCATTATAAAATGTATGGTTGAAAAGAAAGGGTATATTACTGGAAACTACGTTTACCAGTAAACTACTCGAATTTTGGTATCTTTTAAGGATTTTATGTAACCTATCACAAGACACCTAGTGGCCCTTTTGGGTGTCCAATCAGCTCTGGCCCTCTGTGTGGCCTTATCACATGTCAAATATGATATAATTGAATACATCAAAATAGAATGACAAAGCTGTAAAACATGATCCTAAATATAAATAAGGTTAGTAAATACAATGGGTGTTTAATATGAGTGTTTCAGAATGAAATATCCTTTATATATTTTTACTAAGATTTATTTAACTGTGTCAATATGTATTTGTCGTCAATGTTTGTGTCAAACTGGTGGCAGTTGTCAAAAAGTCTAAGTTATTGAGTTGCAGAGATAATAGAAAATAATTCCATTGTTGATTAGATGTTCCCTCAAACCATATTGTCCATCTACTAGAAACTCATGAACAGACATATACTGTATAATAGAATACTATAAAAAAATTAAGTTATTCCAGTATAAATTACCAAACTTACGATAGATTTTCTCATTAGAACCAAAATTACTGAAGATTCTGGTAACTTTGGTAAATTACCAGTGGCTTTGCAACCCTTATAAAACGTGTCCATGACACTGGGCTTAGTATTGAATGGAAATGATTCAGCCGCCAAACACTTTCCTGTATGACGCACACAGTGACATGAGAACATGCAGCATCCCTCATTCTCCTGCCCATTACCTAACTCCATCCCCCTCTTGGTTTCTCCTCCGGCCCACTTGATGCAGTGAAGTGCAGGATCAGGCAATGTGTGCCACAACCGTACTCTATTGTACTAGAACCCTACGGTCAGCATAGGGGAAGAATGACACTGCTATGGAATGCCTTTGTTAGCAATGGCCCCTTCAAAATGGGAACAATGCACCACCGCACTAGTGATGCCCTTGTAATAGTCTACCATTTGTTTAACCTGCACCTTACACTACAGGGCCGTAAAGGCAGGTGTTTTATACGAGGGATAAAAGACTGAAGGTGGAGCAAGGATATGCATATACGCAGAATAAGGCCAGCACATTGGCTGCTTGACAGGCTTGGCACAGGCCTGCCAGACTGTTCGCTCTACCACAGCAAAGTCTCCATAACAGCCCAAGGTCCTGACAGTCAGTCACAGTTTGTCCTATTCTGCACAAGTAAGCAATGCCACTTCATAGAAGTAGGATGTACAGACAGCTATGCATGTTATGGCAAGCCCCGGGTTGGAATGTGATGAGATATTTTCATAGTAATTTGTCTACCCCAGGGTTTCCCAAACTCAGTCCTGGGGCCCCTGCTGGGTCCACATTTTGGTTTTTACCCTAGCACTACACAGCTTGATTATGAGTTGGTTATTTGAATCAGCTGTGTTGTGCACTAAAGGGGGGGGGGGGGGTATTAGGGTTTCCCAAACCCTGTCCTACACTCGCTTAAAGTCATCTGTGTTAATAAGAGTGTGGATTTGACCTTTAGGAAGGAAAAGGCCTAATGCATCTCCTGCAGTCATCATGGGTACATGGAGCTGGGGACTCCAGGATGCCCTATGACATTTAAAAGTGGGTGTCGTTTTTCAATGTACTGAAACACCCCTGGGGGCCACACATGACAACAATATCTAAGCAAATGCCATCAGCTAAAATGGATAGGATGGTGTTTAAGATTAACGAGCTAATTGAATATAAATACAGTAGAGTATCCACAGCTTAGAGCTTTGTACTTTAACTCGGATATCATCTTAATGCAAAATAACTTAAACATTGTTGCAATTAACATTTTAGGGATGCTTGCATCCATTCTGCATCACTCCTATGGCATGTAATTGGTTTGAATAGGGAAAACGTGAGACAACAACAACTACCTGTGTTCTGTCACGAGTGGTGGCATGTATCACCTGCTGAAGTACCCAAAATATACCTATTAAAAATGTCACCAAGTAAGACCATTATTACTGTTCCAGCTGGCTGATATGCATTATTAGGTAGGTAATGGTAAGTGTAACACAGACATGTTAGACCAAGCTTTACTTGGCGATATAAGTCTTCAATTCCCAACTTGGAAGATAACACATCTTCCAAACTTCCATATATTACAGTCGTGGGCAAAAGTTGAGAACGACATAAATATTAATTTTCCCAAAGTTTGCTGCTTCAGTGTCTTTAGATATTTTTGTCAGATGTTAATATGGAATACTGAAGTATAATTACAAGTTTTCCATAAGTGTCAAAGGCTTTTGACAGTTATATCTAGTTGATGCAAAGAGTCAATATTTGCAGTGTTGACCACTCTTTTTCAAGACCTCCGCAATCTGCCCTGGCATGCTGTCAATTAACTTCTGGGCCACATCCTGACTGATGGCAGCCCATTCTTGCATAATCAATGCTTGGAGTTTGTCAGAATTGGTGGGTTTGTGTGTCCACCCGCCTCTTGAGGATTGACAACAAGTTCAACGGGATTAAGGTCTGGAGAGTTTCCTGGCCATGGACCCAAAATATCGATGTTTTGTTCCCCGAGCCACTTAGTTATCACTTTTGCCTTATGGAAAGGTGCTCCATCATGCTGGAAAAGGCATTGTTCGTCACCAAACTGTTCCTGGATGGTTGGGAGAAGTTGCTCTCGGAGGATGTGCTGGTACCATTCTTTATTCATGGCTGTGTTGTTAAGCAAAATTGTGAGTGAGCCACTCCCTTGGCTGAGAAGCAACCCCACACATGAATGGTCTCAGGATGCTTTACTGTTGGCATGACACAGGGCTGATGGTAGCACTCACCTTGTCTTCTCCAGACAAGCTTTTTTCCGGATGCCCAAAACAATCGGAAAGGGGATTCAGAGAAAATGACTTGACCCCAGTCCTCAGCAGTCCAATCCCTGTACCTTTTGCAGAATATCAGTCTGTCCCTGATGTTTTTCCTGGAGAGAAGTAGCTTCTTTGCTGCCCTTCTTGACACCAGGCCATCCTCCAAAAGTCTTTGCCTCACTGTGCGTGCAGATGATTCACACCTGCCTGCTGCCATTCCTGAGCAAACTCTGGTGGTACTGGTGGTGCCCCGATCCCGCAGCTGAATCAACTTGAGACGGTCCTGGCGCTTGCTGGACTTTCTTGGGCGCCCTGAAGCCTTCTTCACAACAATTGAACCGCTCTCCGATAAATGGTTGATTAGGTGCAATCTTACTGGCAGCAATATCCTTGCCTGTGAAGCCCTTTTTGTGCAAAGCAATGATGACGGCACACGTTTCCTTCCAGGTAACCATGGTTGACAGAGGAAGAACAATGATTCCAAGCACCACCCTCCTTTTGAAGCTTCCAGTCTGTTATTCGAACTCAGCATGACAGAGTGATCTCCAGCCTTGTCCTCGTCAACACTCACACCTGTGTTAACGAGACTCACTGACATGATGTCAGCTGGTCCTTTCGTGGCAGGGCTGAAATGCAGTGGAAATGTTTTTGGGGGATTCTGTTTATTTGTATGGCAAAGAGAGACTATGCAATTAATTGCAATTCATCTGATTACTCTTCATAACATTCTGGAGCATATGCAAATTGCCATCATACAAACTGAGGCAGCAGACTTTGTGAAAATGAATTCTTGTGTCATTCAAAACTTTTGGCCACGACTACAGTTGCAGGGGGTTCGTTTGAATTGTTACATTAAATACATTTGCTCCAAGAAGTAATCCAACGATGTGTACGCACTTTCGACTTTGTGGTGGAAACCAATAATTAATATAAAACACTGGATTGCTGATGCTATATATATTGGCCATTGAGAGGCTTTGAAGACACGGTCGGACATATTTGCACTCCTCAGTAGGAGCAGTCCTCCATATGAATGAATGGAATTTCCACAGTATTTCAATGAAATGTTTGAAGGACAACATTATACAAAGACAATTTTATTTAAATGTGTTTTTGTTGTTGTGCGGACAGTAACATAAGTAATCTCAAAAGAAATGACTTATATTTTTTTATTTGTATTTTATGTTCACATAATATAATTTTTTTTAAAATATGTAGACATTAATGCATTTCTATAGCTTCCAAAATTATTACTTTCTCCCCACAGTGGGGTAGGCGCAAGATAGAGGTGTCTTAAACACAGCACCCCCTCAGTCAAATAGTGCAGGGTTTTCCAAACTCAGTCGTGGGCCCTTAGCTTTGGGACACATCAGGGAGTCCAACCAATGCAAACTTCTGATAATACACAACCAATACACAGACTTCCGATGTTCTGTCCCAAAGCTAAAGTAGGGCTACGGTTGGTTGAAAATTCTCTGTGCTGCGCTTCACATTACCTACCTTATAACGCCAATCAGCCAGCTGGAGACACGGAACGCCCCGTTCCATGTGTCCGTCAACGTGGCACACGGAACGGGGCGGACATCACACGTTTCCATTTGCGGAGGCTTTCCAGACAGACAAGCGATGGGCAGAGCAGAGTTCATACATAACTCAGTGTGTTTGCTTGGCCACACGGAGTACAAAAACATTTTGGAATGTTGCAGATAGAAATGCCATGAATAGAACTGACATCACTCGTGCCCAAATACGCCAAGGTAACCTGTCCAAATGACTATCGCCCCCATAGCACTCACATCTGTAGCTATGACATGCTTGAAAGGCTGGTCATGGCTCACATCAACACCATCCCAGACACCCCGGATCCACTCCAATTCGCATACCGCATCATCTATTGCACGACACACTTCCCTTTCCCACCTAGACAAAAGGAAAACCTGTGAGAAAGCTGTTCATTGACTACAGCTGAGCATTCAAAACCATAGTGGCCTCCAAGCTCATCACGAAACTAAAGGCCCTTGATTTAAACACCTGCCTCTGCAACTGGACTTCCTGATGGGTCGCCACCAGGTGGTGAGGGTAGGCAACGACACATCCGCCACACTAACCCTCAAAACAGGGGCGCATGCTTAGTCCCCTCCTGTACACCCACGATTGGGTGGATGTGCACGACTCCAACACAATCATTAAGTTTGCCAACGACACAACGGTGGTAGGCCTGATCACCGACGAGACTACAGGGGAGGTCAGAGAGCTAGCAGTATGGTGCCAGTACAAAAATCTCTCCCTCAACAAGAGGAAGGAGCTGATCGTGGACCACAGGAAATGGGGGTCCGAGCACACCCCCATTCACGTCGACAGGGCTGTAGTGGACCAGGCAGAGAGCTTCAAGTTCCTCAGCGTCCACATCACTGGAGACCTATAAGATCCACACTATAGGTCTTTACCTATCCAAAAAGTTGGACCTGTTCCAAAATGGACCTGGGGCTTCCCCACCCGGACATGCAGAAAGAAAACATGTAAATATCGAGACATGTTCCAAACAGACCCGAGGACAACTAGACCAGTTCCGTATGAACCTGGTCAGATCCAGAACCAGTCCGAGTCACTTTATTAACTGGAGCTGATAAAGCACAAGAGGAGGGAGAGAGGTGCCGCTCTAGCAAGCAGGGGAGGGGCTGTACTGTGAGCGAGTGACATGGGAGCAGGGAAGAGGGAGAGAGAGAGAGCAACCAACCAAGCCGACTGACACTATAGTTGACTGACACTATAGTTGACTTTTCTTTTTTTTACCTTTATTTAAGGTAGCCTAGTGTCATAGCTGCCATAGCTAGGTTATTTATCATCATCAACTATGATTGCATAATACCTGTCTTGGACTGCTATGAACCAGGAGAAGCAAGTTACGCTAGCTAAGGTTAGCTAGCTAGGCTAACTGAGGCTGCAGTGTAGCCTATAGTTACAAATAACTTCATTAACATATTTAGTAGCAGCCTGCCTAAATGTTGGCTCTTTGTCATTGTAGACCTTCCTTCTCCTTTTTGTACTGACTCTTGCACACTCACTGGACTCAACCCACACATACTACAGACACTCCAACAAAGACATACATATTGACCCCACACACACTTTCACACGCTGCTGCTGCTACTGTTTATTATCTTTCCTGATTGCCTAGTCACTTTTACCCCTACCTACATGTTATCTCAATCACCTCGTACCCCCAGCACCAGTAGTCCTTTTATATAGCCTTGTTATTTTATTGTGTTACCCTTTACTTTTTTTGTGCTAATTTTCACTCTGCATTGTTGGGAAAGGGCTCGTAACTAAGCATTTCAAGGAAAAGTCTATTGTGTATTCGTCGCATGTGACAAATAAAATGCGTTTCGATTTTGTCCCTACCGATGTGAAGCTAGCCATAATAACAAATTAGCCACAATAGTGGAATTTGCAGTTCCCCTTCAAAAGATGACCTTATTGAAAGTGATACAAATAATGGAATCATGCAATATTTGGATAACGCTGATTGGAATGTTACATAATTTAAAATTAAACACAATAGTTTGACAATAAACAAAAGAAACTAAATCCCACTGGATGTATTAGACTGCATAATTGCATTGGGGGAATACTTCTATGCACGGTATAGCCTTAACTATGATTTCCCACAGTCAAAGTCCTGCAATAAGAGCTAAGAAGCTAATATTTGTGTTAACTCTTGAGAATTGTGTTCTGTTGGTGTCACCGATTATGCCGATTCCCCGTTTCATGGGTGCATAATCGATAGGTTGCCCCCAATTCAATTATGCAGTCTAATACATCCAGTGGGATTAGTTTATTTATTGTCAAATTATATACATTGCTCAAAAAAATAAAGGGAACACTTAAACAACACAATGTAACTCCAAGTCAATCACACTTCTGTGAAATCAAACTATCCACTTAGGAAGCAACACTGACTGACAACAAATTTCACATGCTGTTGTGCAAATGGAATAGACAACAGGTGGACATTATAGGCAATTAGCAAGACACCCCCAATAAAGGAGTGGTTCTGCAGGTGGGGACCACAGACCACTTCTCAGTTCCTATGCTACCTCCGCCTTTGTACAAGGAGGAGCAGGAGAAGTACTGCCAGAGCCCTGCAAAATGACCTCCAGCAGGCCACAAATGTGCATGTGTCTGCTCAAATGGTCAGAAACAGACTCCATGAGGGTGGTATGAGGGCCCGACGTCCACAGGTGGGGGTTGTGCTTACAGCCCAACACCGTGCAGGAAGTTTTTCATTTGCCAGAGAACACCAAGATTGGAAAATTCGCCACTGGCGCCCTGTGCTCTTCACAGATGAAAGCAGGTTCACACTGAGCACAATGTGACAGACGTGACAGTCTGGAGACACCGTGGAGAACATTCTGCTGCCTGCAACATGCTCCAGCATGACCGGTTTAGCGGTGGGTCAGTCATGGTGTGGGGTGGCATTTCTTTGGGGGGCCGCACAGCCCTCCATGTGCTCGCCAGAGGTAGCCTGACTGCCATTAGGTACCGAGATGAGATCCTCAGACCCCTTGTGAGACCATATGCTGGTGCGGTTGGCCCTGGGTTCCTCCTAATGCAAGACAATGCTAGACCTCATGTGGCTGGAGTGTGTCAGCATTGGAGGAAGGCATTGATGCTATGGACTGGCCTGCCCGTTCCCCAGACCTGAATCCAATTGAGCACATCTGGGACATCATGTCTCGCTCCATCCACCAACGCCACGTTGCACCACAGACTGTCCAGGAGTTGCCGGATGCTTTAGTCCAGGTCTGGGAGGAGATCCCTCAGGAGACCATCCGCCACCTCATCAGGAGCATGCCCAGGCGTTGTAGGGAGGTCATACAGGCACGTGGAGGCCACACACACACACACTACTGAACCTCATTTTGACTTGTTTAAAGGACATTACATCAAAGTTGGATCAGCCTGTGGTGTAGTTTTCCACTTTAAATTTTGTGTGACTCCAAATCCAGACCTCCATGGGTTGATAAATTTGATTTCCATTGATAATTTTTGTGTGATTTTGTAGTCAGCACATTCAACTATGCAAAGAAAAAAGTATTTAATAAGAATATTTCAATCATTCAGATCTAGGATGTGTTATTTTAGTGTTCCCTTTATTTTTTTGAGCAGTAATAATATATATTTTTTTTTTTTACAAATTATGTAACATTCCAACATTGTTTAGCATTATTTAATCCAAATATGTAATGATTTCACTATTTGTATCCATTTGCATCGCTTTCAATTAGGGACTTTCATTTTGAAGGCAAACCACACATGGAGGTTGACAGCTGCCAGTGACCATAGCAGAGTAAAAAAATATATAATCATCGTGTGAAAAGTGAACAATAACCACAGAAAGTACACTAGGAAGATAGGCTAAAACTGCTCCTTCAACTGCTCCTTCAATAGAAATGCCAGATCACACTTGTAGCCGATGTCATGGCGTTGTTGGCTAGCTAAGCGCATGCACGTCATCAGGTCTAACAGTCGTCTCGTGCATAACTGCCCATGTGCAGGCCATCAAATCAAAGGCACTCCTTCGATATGGAGTAGTTTGACGAAAATGTGTCCGTTTGTCACTTTCACGAGGTTGGAGTGATAACATGTCCAACTATTCAAACCCCGGCCTGGTCTGTTTCGCAAGCGTTTGCGGAAGTCTTGCAATGTTGCACCTCTGGGTTTAGAAACTCAGTACAATAACACCATAAGCATGTATAAAATGTATTTACAGTCAATCGAAATGATTAACCCAAAAATAGTTTAGAAATAATAATTTGCATTGTTAGACATGCCTCTGTAAATCTATAATGTTAGCCAGCTAACTACCTAGCTAGAGTGGCAAGCTTGGAATCGGTCACCTGTAATTAGTTTATAAATAATAAATAAACAAAAAAAATACTTGAAATCCCACTGGATGTATTAGACTGCATAATTTAATTGGGGGTATACTTATATGCACTGTACAGCCTTATATGGATTGTGCACCCATGATACCCATGGGGTATCAGCATATTCAGTGACACGGGAAAAATCAAGAGATTACACACATATTGTCTTAGCTCTTATTGCAGGACTTTGACTGTGTGAAATCACCTTCCCAGTCAGCCGATTGTGCATATTGAATATTCAAATTGCACTGTACAGCCTAACCTATGGACAATGCACCCCATGAAATAAGCTAACAGCCTACTCAGTGACACCCACAGAACACAATTCAAGAGTTTACACAAATATTACCCCGGAAATAGAAAACAATGATTTGTATTGTTAGATGTTACTCTGTAAACCTTTAATGTTAGACAGCTAACTACACTGAACAAAAATATAAAATGCAACATGGAAAGTGTTGGTCCCACCTTTCATGAGCTAAAATAAAAGATCCCAGAAATGTTCCATACTCACAAAAATATTATTTTGCGCCAATTTTGTGCACAAATGTTTACATCCCTGTTAGTGAGCATTTCTACTTTTCCCAGATAATCCAACCACCTGAAAGGTGTGGCATATCAAGAAGCTGATTAAACAGCATGATCATTACACAGGTGCATCTTGTGCTGGGGACAATAAAACGCCACTAAAATGTGCCATTTTGTCACAACACAATGCCACAGAGGTCTCCTGTTGAGGAAGTGTGCAATTGGCATGCTGACTACAGGAATGTCCACCCCGCCAGAGCTGTTGTCAGATAATGTAATGCTAATTTCTCTACCATTAGCCGTCATGTGGGCAAGCGGTTTGCCCACTCTGTGAACAGAGTGCCCAATGGTGGCGGTATGGTTATGGTATGGGCAGACATAAGCTATGGACAACAAGCACAATTGATTTTATTGATGGAAATTTGAATGCACAGAAGTACCATGACAAGATCCTGAGGTCCATTGTTGTGCCATTCATCTGCTGCCATCATCTCATGTTTCGGCATGATAATGCACGGTCCCATGTCCCAAGGCTCTGTACACAATTCCTGGAAGCTGAAAATTTCCGTTTTTTTTCATGGCATGTTTAGGATGCTCTGGACCAACATGTAAGACGGCGTGTTCCAGTTCCCAGCAATATCCCACAACTTTGCACGGCCATTGAAAAGGAGTGGGACAACATTCCACAGGGCATATTCAACAGCCTGATCAACTCCATGCAAAAGGTGGTGTCGCACTGCATGAGGCAAATGGTGGTCACACCAGATACTAACTGGTTCTGATCCATGTCCCTGACCAACAGATGCAAATCTGTATTCCCAGTAAAGTGAAATCCATAGATTAGGGCCTAATGAATGCATTTAAATTGACTGATTTCCTTATATAAATGGTAACTCGGTAAAATATTTGAAATTGTTGCGTTTATATGTTTTGTTCAGTATAGCTAGCTAGAGTGGCAAGCTAGGTGATCTGTCACATTGTGGCCTACATGCTGACTGCACATGCATCGCCGGTTTTCAGTAGTTACAACAGCCACAAGGTCAAAATTGGCTATATGATAAGAATTCATTAAAACCAAAAATGTCCTTTGTTCTTCATTTAAGGTTAGGGTCAGGCAGAAGGTTAGCAGTGTGGTTAAGATTAGGTTTGAAATAAGATTTGAAATAAGCGGAATTTCAGACTTTGTGGCTATGGTAAATAGTGAGGACCCGTATCACCACGAAGAAACACTAATAAAAGGTCTGACTAGTCGATATAAGCCAACCAAATGTATATTTTAACTGCAATTAAGTTCAATGTAGCTCTTCGATAACAATGTATCGTGAATGTTTCCAAAGCTAAAGTCTCTCAGTTACTGTCTTGTAACGAATCACAGTGCGATGTCTAATGCTGCTTTCATGACAACTGCGAACTCGGAAAAAACGAGTTCGACTAAGGATATCGTTTAACGGTCATCCAACTCAGAATTACAAGTCGCAAACTCGGGCATTATTTTTGAACTTCGACTTTCCGACCTGAAGATCACTGATTTGACCTCGTTTACCCAGTTGTCTTGAAAGCACCAATAACCCCCTTTCCGATGGCTCAATTCGAACTCACCTCATGATCACGCGCTTCCCCTTCACGTCCACCTTGTCCAGGGTGAGTTTATTTGACAGGGACATTTTGGATATTTTAGTTGCAGCTGCTTTTCTGCCTTTACCTCACTCTGCTGTTGGGTAGTTCCCGAATGAAATCACATTTGCGAGGCAAGGAAGCACTTCGGGTGGGCGGGACGTTACACGCCCATTCACGGTGTATTGGTCCAAAGCTAGTACGGAACTGCTGCATCAGCACTGCTATTGGGTTATGCCAGTGCCAGTCATATGAGCTGTCCTCCATTTAAAACTCAATTTAACGGGAAACGGCGTGACGAAAGTCACGTAACGTTTTGCTCGAAGACTATTTTTATAATTTTAAAATAAAATACAATACAAATCATTGTAATGCAATTAAAAAAATATACAATATAGAAAAACAAAGAGTATGCAAACATTGCTAACAGCCAGGGGAATAAAACAATACATTATATGAAGACCTTGTAAAAAGTACAAACATTTACATTTTGTGTTGCTTTTTTGTTATGAGAAGAAATTGTTTACATATTGTTGAATTTAATTCTCAAAAATAATAAAGAGGTTTATTGCTAAAATGTCATTTATGAATATGGAATTTAGCAAAAATAACAATGAAGTTTAAGAAGAAGAAAGGCTTTGCATAGTCTTTGCTATATTTTGTAAAACCGAATGTCACATTTTCAAGTAGAAGGGCAAAATTAGCATGTATATAATCAACAGATATTTTGTCACAGCTTCTTGTTACTTTTTTTAGTACTTACTCGTAGCTCAAAGTAGCTTATTACTTCTTTTTTTTTACGTATAATAGCTAATAAAGTCAGACTCTACTTCTATAAGAGAAATACCAAAATAAATGTAAAACAGCCTGCGGATGTTCTTTACAGAATGTACAAGAAATAATATATTTTTCAAACGTTTTAAGATAATGTTTAGTGGGTTAGCACTTGTGGATTCATGTATATGAAAGTTATTTAATCGTATTAGTTCAAAGAAACTTCTGAGAAAGAGACCAGACATTTTTCCAATTAATATTTATTAAAATGCCATTCCAGAAAGATATGACATATGGGACTTAAAACAACATCCCATTGAAATAAGGCATTCTGCTCGAAGTGGCGCTTTCCAGACAACTGAGGTTCTGGAACAGGCTTTGAGATACGTTTCCTCCGGTTTGGTTGGTGTGGTTTGAAGCAACGAGTGACGTGTTTAAATGGTAGCGCCCATGCTAACAGCGTTCCCTATCTGGTCGTTCTATACAGCACCGGTTCCGTTCCAAAATGTACTAACGCAGCACAGGGTGTCATGTAAAATCTTTCGCAATCGTCCTGGTTGTGACGTCATGTTGTGAAATTCCTCACAGCGTGAAGATTTTCCCAGTTCAATAATTGCACGCGCGTCTCTTTAATGGCTAAGCTCGTGCAGATGTCTCTCAAACTTAAAAACAGTTCTGTGGGCGCGTGCATTTGCTACATCTGCCAATACGGACACGCGCATCAGTGGGTTGATGTAAAATGTTTTGCGATTGCAAAGACTTGGCTCTAGTTTTTCGATTGACAGCCGTCTTGAACAAATATGCATCTCAAAGAGAACATGGGAACATCCGCTGAAGGAAACTATCTACTAGGTAAGTGCTAACTTTCTAAGTCACAAGTCATCACAAGCTGACGTTAGTTTCATCTTACTGTTAAGGGGTCTGCTTCTTGTTACTTTGTTAGTACTTACTCTTAGCCCCATGGCTTTTTTTTACTTACAATAGCTAATAAAGTCCGACACTACTTCTATGATATAATGGCTGTCCGCAAACCAACGTTAAAGGTGCATGCCGCCACCTACTGTGCAGGAGTGTGTGGTCAATCACTATTTACAACATTTATAAACCCTCCTACCTAACTCAGTACTTCTGAGAAAATAAAAAAAACAGCCCTACTAACTTCTACTACACCGTCCCCCAAATTCCCTCCAATCTCAATGACCCTACACCCTAATCTTTCCCTCTCTTCAACAATAAAACAGCACATGCTCCACCGTTTCATCGACCATACACAAACCAGTCACATGCTTGCCAACCAGATGTAATGATGAGTTCAATGTCCGCAATCGGGCAAACATCACCTATTCCTTCCTAATCTGACCTTTGAATCTTGGTCCACCGACCTTTCTTTGGAGGGCATATAAACTCAGCAAAAAAAGAAATATCCCTTTTTCAGGACCCTGTCTTTCAAAGATAATTCGTAAAAATCCAAATAACTTCACGGATCTTCATTGTACAGGGTTTAAACACCATTCCCCATGCTTGTTCAATGAACCATAAACAATTAATGAACATGCACCTGTGGAACGGTCGTTAAGACACCAATAGCTTACAGACGGTAGGCAATTAAGGTCACAGTTATGAAGACTTAGGACACTAAAGAGGCCTTTCTACTGACTCTGAAAAACACCAAAAGAAAGATGCCCAGGGTCCCTGCTCATCTGTGTGAACGTGCCTTAGGCATGCAGCAAGGAGGCATGAGGACTGCAGATGTAGCCAGGGCAATAAATTGCAATGTCTGTACTGTGAGACGCCTAAGATAGGACAGATAGCTGATTGTCCTCGCAGTGGCAGACCATGTGTAACAACACCTGCACAGTACAGGTACATCCGAACATCACACCTGCCGGACAGGTACAGGATGGCAACAACTGCCCGAGTTACACAAGGAATGCACAATCCGTCCATCAGTGCTCAGACTGTCCGCAATAGGCTGAGAGGGGCTGGACTGAGGGCTTGTAGGCCTATTGTAAGGCAGGTCCTCACCAGACAACACCGGCAACAACGTCACCTATGGGCACAAACCCACCGTCGCTGGACCAAGACAGGACTGGCAAAAGTACTCTTTACTGACGAGTCGCGGTTTTGTCTCACCAGGGGTGAGGGTCGGATTCGCTTCTATCGTCGAAGGAATAAGCGCCTCACCGAGGCCTGTACTCTGGAGCGGGATCGATTTGGAGGTGGAGGGTCAGAGCATCATCGGACTGAGCTTGTTGTCATTACAGGCAATCTCAACGCTGCGCGTTACAGGGAAGACATCCTCCTCCCTCATGTGATACCTTTCCTGCAGGCTCATCCTAACATGACCCTCCAGCATGACAATGCCACCAGCCATATGGCTCGTGATTTCCCGCAAGACAGGAATGTCAATGTTCTGCCATGGCCAGCGAAGAGCCCGGATCTCAATCCCATTGAGCACGTCTGGGACCTGTTGAATCGGAGGGTAAGGGCTAGGACCATTCCCCCCAGAAATGTCTGGGAACTCGCAGGTGCCTTGGTGGAAGAGTGGGGTAACATCTCACAGCAAGAACTGGCAAATCTGGTGCAGTCCGTGAGGAGATGCACTGCAGTACTTACTACAGCTGGTGGCCACACCAGATACTGACTGTTACTTGTGATTTTGACCCCCCTTTGTTCAGGGACACATTATTCCTATTCTGTTAGTCACATGTCTGTGGGACTTGTTCAGTTTGTCTGTTGTTGAATCTTATGTTCATACAAATACTTACACATTTTACGTTTGCTGAAAATAAATGCAGTTGACAGTGAGAGGATGTTTCTTTTTTTGTTGAGTTTACATACCAGCCCTTGTGCTCAGAGTCCCCATCTCTTCTGCCACACATATTTCAAAATGGCCTTGATCTTACCTCTACCCAGTGGAACACTAATATCAATTACATCTAGTTTCAAAGCTCTTTTGGCTAATTGGTCTACAATTTAATTCCCTTCCACACCCGAATGATCTGGGACCCAGCAGAATCTCACTAATACACCCATTCTCTCAATTCTTGATAACATTAATAGCTCCAATAGTAGGTCACTCCTATTAGATTTACCAGATGATAACTATTCCACACAGACCGATAATCTGAACATACTATAATTCTAACAGGTTGTACATCCTCACCTACTGGAGGGCAACTATTATCGCCAACAGTTCAAATGGGTATACTGACAGTTCATCTGTTAGTCTTCAACATATCTGCACATCAAATTCAGGAACGTAAACACCTGCTCCTGTGCCCCCACTATCTGGGTCCTTGGATCCATCTGTGAAAAGCTGTTTAAAAAAGCATAACTTCTACCAATGGAATTGTCAACCAGTTTCCCTATATCATGGACTTCTGAACAATCTTTCCTTTACTTTACCAAGGTTAGATCAACAACAGGATCTGGGAGTAACCATGGAAGAACATCCCCCATCACCACAGAAGGGCCATCCTCCTACTCCCTCAAACCACTCATCAATCAGCGAGCTTTCCAACTAGCCAACCAAAGCCACTACCTTGCCTACTAGTATATATTTGTTTTATTTCACCTTTATTTAGACCAGACCTGCTGTTTTCAACTCTCTAGAGACAGCAGGAGTGGTACAGATACTTTTAATGATCGGCTATGAAAAGCCAACTGACATTTACTCCTTAGGTGCTGACTTGCTGCACCCTTGACAACAACTGTGATTATTATTGGACCATGCTGGTCATTTATGAACATTTGAACATCTTGGCCACGTTCTATTATAATCTCCAACCGGCACAGCCAGAAGAGGACTGGCCACCCATCATAGCCTGGTTCCTCTCTAGGTTTCTTCCAAGGGAGTTTTTCCTAGCCACCGTGCTTCTACACCTGCATTGCTTGCTGTTTGGGGTTTTAGGCTGGGTTTCTGTACAGCACTTTGAGATATCAGCTGATGTACGAAGGGCTATATAAATAAATTTGATTTAAATAGGCCGTAGTGGCGAAGTAATTATAATTTAGCAATTAAACACTGGAGTGATAGATGTGCAGAAGATGAATGTGCAAGTATATACTGGGGTGCAAAGGAGCAAAAAAATAAATAACAATATGGGGATGAGGTAGTTGGACGGGCTATTTACATATGGGCTATGTACAGGTGCAATGATCTGTGAGCTGCTCTGACAGCAGATGCTTAAAGTTAGTGAGGGAGACATGAGTCTCCAGCTTCAATGATTTTTGCAATTTGTTCCAGTCATTGGCAGCAGAGAACTGGAAGGAGTGGCAGCCAAAGGAGGAATTGGCTTTGGGGTGCCCAGGGAAATATACCTGCTGGAGCCTGTGATACGGGTGGGTGCTGCTATGGTGACCAGTGAGCTGAGATAGGGCGGGGCTTTACCTAGCAAAGACGTATAGATGACCTGGAGCCAGTGGGTTTGGCGACGAATATGAAGCGAGGGCCAGCCAACGAGAGCGTACAGGTCGCAGTGGTGGGTTGTATATGGAGCTTTGGTGACAAAAACGAATGGCACTGTGATAGACTGCATCCAATTTGCTGAGTAGAGTGTTGGAGGCTATTTTGTAAATGACATCGCCCAAGTCAAGGATCTGTAGGATAGTCAGTTTTACAAGGGTATGTTTGGCAGCATGAGTGACTGATGCTTTGTTGCGAAATAGGAAGCCGATTCTAGATTTAATTTAGGATTGGAGATGCATAATGTGAATCTGGAAGGAGAGTTTACAGTCTAACCCAGACACCTGGGTATTTGTAGTTGTCCACATATTCTAAGTCAGAACCGTTCAGAGTAGTGATGCGATCTGTTGAAGAGCATGCATTTAGTTTTACTTGCATTTAAGAGCAGTTGGCCACGGAAGGAGAGTTGTATGGCATTGAAGCTCGTCTGGAGGTTAGTTAACACAGTGTCCAAAGAAGGGCCAGAAGTATACAGAATGGTGTCGTCTGCGTAGAGGTGGATCAGAGAATCACCAGCAGCAAGAGCGACATCATTGATGTATACAGAATTGAACCCTGTGGCACCCCCATAGAGACTGCCAGGGAAATTATTGAGGGAAACCTGTTTCAGTCTTCCAGAGATTTGAGACTGGGATGGAGATTCACCTTCCAGCACCTCGCTAAGCGTACTGCTAAAGCAACACTCGAGTGGATTAAGGGGAAACATTAAAATGTCTTGGAATGGCCTAGTCAAAGCCCAGAATCTAATTGTGTGTGTGTGTGGGGGAGGGGGGGGGGGTAGTATTTATGCATGCCCAAGTTCTGTTTTTAATGTCTCATTTCTTGTTTGTTTCACAATAAAAAACATTTTGCATCAACAAAGCGGTAGGCATAATGATACAAGCCCCCCCAAAAAATCTATTTTAATTCCTGGTTGTAAAGCAACTAAATAGGAAGAATGCCAAGGGGTGTGAATTATTTTGCAAGCCACTGTATAGGGAAGCCCCAATAGCCAAAATACAACTAATAGCACTGCCTTGTGGAATACCATTGTCAACTCCATAGGCATCACATAAAATAAATCCTATTTTAACTTGAAGAGCATTTTAAATGAAGCCAAAACCCAGTTATCTCCCACCAATACAACATTGCAGCAATACATGGCAACAGCACATGGTAGCAGCCCAAAACCTGGTACAAACATTACTGTGGAGAGACAACAGCACAACGGGCAAGAAAGTAGAGACAAACAAATCAGCCACAACTGTCAGGAAGTGTCCATGATTGAGTCTTTGAATGAAGGGATTGAGATAACTGTCCAGTTTGAGTGTTTGTTGCAGCTCGTTCCAGTCGCTAGCTACAGCGAACTGAAAAGACGAGCGACCCAGGGATCTTTGTGCTTTCGGGACATTTAACAGAATGTGACTGGCAGAACAGGTGTTGTATGTGGAGGGAGGATGAGGGCTGCAGTAGATATCCCAGGGGGGAGTGAGGCCTAAGAGGGTTTTATAAATAAGCATCAAGCAGTGGGTCTTGCGACAGGTCTACAGAGATGACTAGTTTACAGAGTAGTATAGAGTGCAGTGATGTATCCTATAAGGAGCATTGGTGACAAATTTGATGGTCGAATGAAAAAGAACATCTAGCTGCTCGAGAGCACCCTTACCTGCCGACCTATAAATTACCTTGTCATAATCTAGCATGGGTATGCTGGTCATCTGAATCAGGGTTAGTTTGGCAGCTAGGGTGAAAGAAGAGTGATGATAGAGGAAACCAAGTCTAGATTTAACCTTAGCCTGCAGCTTTGATATGTGCTGAGAGAATAACAGTGTACCGTCTAGCCATACCCCCAAGTACTTGTATGAGGGGACTACCTCAAGCTCTAAACCTTCAGAGGTAGTAATCACACCTGTGGGGAGAGCGGCATTCGTCTTACCAAACCACATGACCTGTGGGCAGTTGGAGATTGAATTTGAATATTTAAACAATGTTGCAGATGTCAGAGAGAGTTGTTGAAAATGCTGTTGAAATCTAAATGTTAGTCTACAAGAAATGTGAGAATGTCTAGATGCTTTTTATGGTGGAGATCAAGTTAACTTTCCTGCCTGGGTTGACAGTGGATTGCGCAATCGGATAGAACAGAGTAAATAGGCATTTTACCGTCAGATTTAGCAGGTGGTAATTTGTGGAATAGACACCGGCTGGAATGCGTTTTTTAACCAATTAGCATTAAGGATTAGAACCACCCGTTGTATAAACAAAGTTCACATACTGCACATTTTATACAGTTATGTAGTGAGCATAGAGCTATACTAGACAGCAGTGGCTATACAGTTGATATAGCCTACAGTGGATGTAGAAATTTACAGTATCAGAATAAATAGATCTAAATGCAGAAAGATGAAAGTGCAGTTATTTTGTGTACAGTTCAGATGGCTTGATGTGCAAAAGAATGCATAGTCCTATAGTCTGTGCCACATTGCTGTTTGAGGGCCACAGCACAGAGACTGTTCAGGTGGTTGGTTGGTTTTGGTCATGATTGACCTGAACCGCCTGCCAGAGGTTCAGCAAAAATCTTTCCTGCATGCTTCCATGCCCTGGAGTCGTGCAGTACCGCGATGGAGGCAGCCGATGCACTCTGGCCACCAATGCATGCCCACACACAGTTTTTGCTATATGATAATTAACTGTACAATCGAACATTTAAAACGAACAGGGTCGCATCCATAGATACAGAACGACTCTGGCCACCGAACCAATAAAATGAGCAACCAGCCGCATTGGGTAGCAACCCTAGATTTGTTTCGGGACAATCTTGTGGAAGGATTAAATTCATCAAAGCGTTAATGAAAATGTCAATCATTATTTAAATATATTGCTAACCTGTTGTAGAAAAGTGATAATGCCCTCAAAGCTGGTGTTTGTGCCAATATCCTCCAAACACCGGCTTTTCGGGCATTATCACTTAAGTTAATGCAGTCTGCATGGTCTCTAAAATGTCCTATCACTAGCAGCACCATATTACCTAATAATTCTGAGTGTGTGTGTGTAAATGTACTTTGTGAAAAGGTGATTCTGATGAGTGAGCATTGACTGGCTATACATCTCATGGCTGTATCTGTATCAGACATGGGGTGAAAACATTTACCGAGCAACAGCACCCTCAGTTACATATTGGTCAGGCAATTACGGCATGTCAGAAATGTTTCCTCCGACACATCGGTGCGGCTGGCTTCCGGGTTAAGATGTGTCAAGAAGCAGTGTGGCTGGGTTGGGTTTCGGAGGACGCAGGGCTCTCGACCTTCGCATCTCCCGAGTCCTTATGGGAGTTGAAGCGATGGGACAAGACTAACTACCAATTGGATACCACAAAATTGGGGAGAACGGGGGGGGGTGGGGAAAAAGTCAGTAGTGACAGGACATGCATCCAAGCCTGAACCTCAGAATCACGTAGAATGACATCCGTAAATACACTGAACATTGACAAATAACATGTGAAAGTATTTTCAGATAAAGTCTAAACATTGAGCAGGTATTGTCCATAAAGTTCTTGACTCTTACTTTCCTGATTCCATTTGACAAGTGTAGACCCTTCCATGTGAAAAGGTACATGAAAGGGGACACAGTGTGCCTAAGTAAAATAATCAGTCAAGGTTTTTAGTTTAAATTTAATGTATATATAGGTAATGCCAGCGCGGTAACAAGCTGAAAATGTGGGTATCCATCTGTACAACCAGAATGTTTATAGGGATATCTGGGTTAAGGGTTGTGGTGTTGACTGTGGTCTATCTCCACAGAGGAAAAGGGAGCAGCCTCAGTCCATTATTCTTCTACCTCCCTCCATGGTTTAGGCTGGACCTTGCCGACTGGAGACAGATTCCATGTGATGCCGGTTTGTGTCAGTACCTGAAAACGAGGAGACAGAATCACAAAACACAACTGATGTGCGTACATAGCAAGTGAATGAATACTCAAGTGAGGATTTCTGTATAAGCACTTTGTGACAACTGCTGATGTAAAAAGGGCTTTATAAATACATTTGATGTTGATGCATAGCTTTTGGGGAAGGAATAATACACACAAGACTATACAAATGTATATATTGTTCTATACCACAAGGTGTTTTACAAGAAATGTGCACAAAGATATTAAAACGTACAAATCCCCAGACAGACACACAAAACGCGAATCCTCCGATCATCAGTCCGGTGCCATACTTGGCATGGAATTCGGGGGAGTGCGTCGAACTGAGCCTCACTTGACGGGCACCTTGTCCTGCTTTGAATATATAAAACAAAATATAGCTGCGTTGTTTGCGCAGGGAACAACATCCACACAGTGAGTGATTATCATTGTTGAGGAGGTTATGAGCCCTTGGTTATACTGTTTAACACAGGCGTAAAACAATTAACAGGGTCATGGAACGCAAATTTGTTAGCACACAGGACTCATCGTATCCAAAGAGTCGTGAGATGGAATGTCAATGTGACTTCTCCACTGACTATCACATTGTCATGTTGGATCTGTAGTATCTGACTTTCACGTATGTATTTGTATGCTAAACTGGTGCAATACCCAACCTAACGCCTGGCTTTGGGATGAGGTAACGAGAGTCTAGCTAACTAGCTAGGAGAGAAGTTGACATTGTTAATGACCGTCTGATTGTTCCCCTCACTGCCTGCAAGTTAAGCTAACAATGACAAAGTTACAGAATAAAAACAGACATGACAAATCAAGGTAAAGTTTTTGTAAAAAGATTTAAGTAAACAGCATGCCAACTAGTAGCGCTAGCTTGGCTGCTACATTCACGCAGTCAAAATTACAAGCGCTAAGACTTGGTAACGTTAGGTAGGCTAGCGAGCTAGCTTCAGACAATAATTGCTCGTTTACAGAAATGTTCAAACGAACACAAGATGAAGGGATCAGATTTCTATAACTTTAAACGATGTCTTACCGGAGACGTTCAGCGCTGCTTTAACAAACCGAAACATGTTGGCTCGACTTGAGGTTTGTAGATACCCTTGAAGAACAAAATGGAAGAACGTTGGTGACAAATACCGGAAACTATTTAAAAAGCACTCTACGCTCATGCGCATAACTAACGCGAACTGACATGAGCGTTTATTTTATTTTTTTTATGTCTTACTGTATGTTTTACTGTTGGTGCGTAATGCACTATGTTGTAAATAAATATTCAACCATCAATAATAATAATGTACAAAATAATAATTAACTGAAATTATTGCTGGCTCCAATTTTGAAATACCATTATTTTCCCACTTTTCACATCAGTGTCAGGATGGCCGAGTGGTCTAAGGCGCCAGACTCAAGGATCAGCTCCTTCCGTATGAACGGGAATTCTGGTCTCCGAATGGAGGCGTGGGTTCAAATCCCACTTCTGACATATATTTTGTCACATTTTATAACATACAGGTTCTGTAATTACGTGATAAAATGTTTTACACACTGTAGAGAACTCGGACATTGTGATGAATAAATACAGTGGTTTAAAATACTTAAGTAAAAATACTTTAAAGTACTACTTAAGCAGTTTTTTGGGGAATCTTTACTATTTATATTTTTGACAACTTTAACTTTTACTTCACTACATTCCTGAAGAAAGTAATGTACCTTTTACTCAAAAAAAATGTCTTGACACCCAATGATACTTATAGTCCATTCGGAAAGTATTCAGATCCCATGACTTTTCCCACATTTTGTTACTTTTCAGCCGTATTCTATAATTAATGAAATAAATACATAATCATCAATCTACACACAATAACCCATAATGACAAAGTGAAAACAGTTTTTTTTGTTGCAAATGTATTAAAAATAAAAAGCAGAAATACCTTATTTACATAAATATTCAGACCTTTTACTATGAGACTTGAAATTGAGCTCAGGTGCATCCTGTTTCCATTGATCATACTTGAGATGACAACTTGATTTGAGCTGTCCACGTTTGGTAAATTAGGATAGATAAACAACAATTATTCAATATAGCAAAGTTAACAGATTTGAACAAAGAAAAACGAAATGGAGAGGAAATCTGGTGGAGGTGGTTGAGCAACACTGGGCTGTGACTGGAGCAGAGATGGAAGGAAAGGTGGGGAGGTTAGGAGTTGAGGAGGATGGGATGTAGTGGTGGAGTGTAGTGGTGGAGTGGGAAAAGGTAGAGGTACAGTAAGTGTAAAGGTTAAGACAAGAAAGCCTGAGGAGCCTTTGCAGGTCTTGTCAGAGGAGAGCAGTGATGATGGAGGTTGGGGTCGCAGTGTTTTACTGAGAGAAGTGGAGTTTAAGGTGTTGGTGAAATTTAAGAATCATGGTGGAGTCACGGCGGTGATTCTGACCGCGATGGCTAGGGATTTGGAGAGTAAAGTTGGAGAGGTTGACTGCTAAAGTTCTTCATGATGGAAGTTTGGTGGTGGTGGTGTGTATCAATGCTAAATAGTATAAGGCACTCAAACTCAAGCACTAAACTTTGAGGATCTGTTATTGCCAAGAAAATTTAGGATTGGGTATATGAGTTACTTAACTCAGCAAAAAATAAATGTCCTCTTACTGTCAACTGCATTTATTTTCAGCAAACTTAACATGTGTAAATATTTGTATGAACATAAGATTAAACAATTGAGACATAAAATGAACAAGTTCCACAGACATGTGACTAACAGAAATTGAATAATGTGTCCCTGAACAAAGGGGTAGTCAAAATCAAAGGAACAGTCCGTATCTGGTGTGGCCACCAGCTGCATTAAGTACTGCACCTCCTCATCATGGACTGCACCAGATTTGCCAGTTCTTGCTGTGAGATGTTACCCCAGTCTTCCACCAAGTTCCCAGACATTTCTGGAGGGAATGGCCCTAGCCCTCACCCTCCGATTCAACAGGTCCCAGACGTGCTCAATGGGATTGAGCCCCGGGCTCTTCGCTGGCCATGGCAGAACACTGACATTCCTGTCTTGCAGGAAATCACACACAGAATGAGCAGTATGGCTGGTGGTATTGTCATGCTGGAGGGTCATGTCAGGATGAGCCTGCAGGAAGGGTACCACATGAGGGAGGAGGATGTCTTCCCTGTAACGCACAACGTTGAGATTGCCTGCAATAACAACAAGCTCAGTCCGATGATGCTGTGACACATTGCCCCAGACCATGACGGACCCTCTGCCTCCAAATCGATCCATCTCCAGAATACAGGCCTCAGTGTAATGCTCATTCGTTCGACGATAAACGCGCATCTGACCATCACCCCTGGTGAGACAAAACCGTGACTCGTCAGTGAAGAGCACTTTCTGGTCCAGCAACGGTGGTTTTGTGCCCATAGGCGACGTTGTTTCCGGTGATGTCTGGTGAGGACCTGCCTTACAACAGGCCTACAAGCCCTCAGTCCAGCCTCTCTCAGCCTATTGTGGACAGTCTGAGCACTGATGGAGGGATTGTGCATTCCTGGTGCGTTGAGCGTTCCTTCACGCAGATGAGCAGGGATCCTGGGCATCTTTCTTTTGGAGGTTTTCAGAGTCAGTAGAAAGGTCTCTTTAGTGTCCTAAGTTTTAATAACTGTGACCTTAATTGCCTACTGTCTGTAAGCTGTTAGTGTCTTAATGACTGTCCACAGACTCATGTTCATTAATTGTTTATGGGTCATTGAACAAGCATGGGAAATGGTGTTGAAACCCTTTACAATGAAGATCTGTCTTGTCATTTGGATTTTTACAAATTATGTTTTTTTGCTGAGTTTGTGCGAGCATATGTTCCGAAACCATTGAATTGCTATAAATGTTTGCCCAAAGGTTTGGACATGTGGTGTGTAAAGACAAAAGGAGATGAACGAAGTGTGGGGGAGAACATGTATGTGGAGATGGGGTTCAGTTAAAGTACTGTAACTGTGGTGGCACCCATAGTGTAGTGTATGGGGGTTGTTCAGTGATGAAAAGACAGGTTGAAGTGCAGCAGGTGAGGAGTGAGCGTAACATCTCGTATGCAGAAGCAATGAAGGTAGTTCACACAGAAACAATCGAGGCACCTAGAAGAGCAGGTATTCCAGGGCAGATTGAGATGCAGGTTGGGTGTGATGGAGGGAGCAGAATGGGGGAGAACACAAGACTGGACATGAGGAAGTGTGTTACATTTGTGACATCAGCAATCAATTGCACAGAAATTACAATCGAGGACTAAGAAGATAAAGATATCTTGGGATTACAGGACTGACATGGGAAAATGTACAGGATGACCTCAATAAGATTGAGAATCAGTCCAGCCTGTGACGTGGTGAGGTTGGGCGCAGAGAAGAGACCAGATGAGAGAAGAGACCAGATGAGTAATCAGTGGTTAAGGATTAACATAATACTTTACTGAGAAACAGTAGCCGCAGGCAGGATCACAGTGCACTTGAAAAACAACAAACACTAAGTATTGACAACCATACTCAGGAAATGACCGCACATGGTAAATAATTCAAGTTTCTTCAAAGAGCAACAGAAAAGACTCATAATGAGTAAATAGGACACACCTAAGTGCCGTTAATGTCTCTAGGATGGTCTCTGACACCCTCTGGTGACAGGTGGAACCATGACACAGCCAGGAAACATGTATTGGTTAATTTGCATTATGGTGTTAATCCTTTAATGGAATGCCAGACGTTTGATGGCTAATGGGCAAGAGTTCAAGCAGTTTCTTGAGGAGTTACCAGCCAAACCTGATGTGATGTGTCTCCAGGAGACATGGCTAAAACCTACTCTAGATTTTGTATTACTAGGTTATGTTGCAGTCCGTAGAGATAGGGTGGCAACGTGAGGAGGAGGGTGTGCTACCTTTATAAAGCGGGAGATCCCATATAGGTGTGTGGGAGAGGGTGTGGAGCAGGAGTATGTTGTGGTAGAGGTGTGGTTGCCAGGGGGGAATATGGTAATAGTGAACCTTTACAACTTGTGTAAGAGACTAGATTTGCTGGCCCTTAGGAATGTAGAAGGTCAAGATAGGAGACGGGTAATGTGGTGTGGGGATTTTAATGCTCATAGTACACTATGGGGAGGGTCACGGACTGATGTAAACGGACAAGTGTTGTAGGAACTACTGGATGAGAAAGGGCTTGTGAGTCTTAATGACGGCCGGGGAACCAGGATTGACCCAATAACTGGAAATGAATCTGCTCTGGATCTTACTCTGATCTCAAGTTCAATGGCAGGCAGAGGTAGATTCCTCCAATACCTCCCAACTACAGTGGGTAGTGATTACTATCCTATCATTTGTACTGTAGGAATGAGGGTGGAGGTTTCAGTAGGAAATGGATTGAGGAGATGGTTTTGGGAAAGCGGAGTGGCGTCAGTTTCAGGAGTTGAGTGAACAGGAGCTGTCTCAGGTCAATGATGGAATAAGGTGATTCCTATGGGTACAGGGGAGAAAGAGTAACGCAGTCCCATGGTGAAGAGTGTAGGAACAGGGCTTTCAGAATGTTGAAAAGGTCCCATAATTACCAGCACCTGATTCAATATAAACAAGCACAAGCAGTATTAAGGAGGATCATTAGGACAGCTAAGAGGGAGTGTGGGCGCCGATTCTTTGGAAACATCGGCAGGACCACTCCTGCGGGAGAAGTATGGGGATTATTAAGAGGATGTGTGGGGTCAGAAGAGATTGGGATATCCCTGTGCTGAAAAATGGGGAGATTGTTGCAGTGAGAGATACTGAGAAGGCAGCGATGTTAGCCCAGGCATTTGTGAAGGTGCACAGCTCAAATAATCTGACAGAAGAGGGGCAACGTGGGAGAGATGGGTCAGAGGAGAAGATCCGGGGGTTGTGGATCAGAAAGAGGTGGTGGGGGATACATTGAACGGCCCTTTTACGTTGGCTGAGATGAAGAGAGCATTAGCTAAAGCTGGGGTAACATCTCCTCGGGAAGGATGAGATGTGTTACATCATGATGGCTCATCTCAGTGACATTGCAATGGGGAAAGTATTGGGCCTTTTCAATAAGGGGTGGCAGGAAGGGAAACTGCCTGGAAGTTGGAAGCAGGCGGTAGAGGTACCAATACATAAACCTGGGAAAAAACCCAATACTCCTTCAAGCTGTAGGCCGATAGTGTTGACATCTCACGTATGTAAACTTATGGAAAGGATGATAATGGAAAGGCTGACTTACTTTCTGGAGAGGAGAGGACTAATGTCACCTGATCAAAGTGGGTTCAGGAAAGGCAGGGGAATGATGGATCCTGTACTGTAACTTGAGTCAGTCATATGTAAGGCACAGGCAAATAAGGTGGTGGTGGTAGCCGTTTTCTTTCATGTAGAGAAGGCTTATGATATGATGTGGAAGGAAGGCCTCCCTATCAAGCTGGATAACATGGGGGTTGGAGGAAAGGTTTTAACTGGATAAAGGAAAAACCAAGCCATTAGGTTGAAGGAATTGTGTCGAGGCACAGATCTGGGGAAGGGTACCAAAAATGTCTGCAGCTTTGAAGGTCCCCAATAACACAGTGGCCTCCATCGTTCTTAAATGGACGAAGTTTGGAACCACCAAGACTCGTCCTAGAGCTGGCCGCCCGGCCAAACTGAGCAATTGGGGGAGAAGGGCCTTAGTCGGGGAGGTGAACAAGAACCCAATGGTCACTCTGACAGAGCTCCAGAGTTCCTCTGTGGAAATGGGATAAACTTCCAGGACAACTATCTCTGCAAAACTCCATCAATCAGGCCTTTATGGTAGTGGCCAGACGGAAGACTCTCCTAATTAAAAGGCACATGACAGTCCCCTTGGAGTCAGAACAGGAGAAACAAGATTGTCTGGTCTGATGAAACCAAGTTGGAACTCCTTACGGTGAAGCATGGTGGTGGCAGCATCATGCTGTGTGGATGTTTTTCAGCCGCAGGGACTGGGAGATTAGTTAGGATTGAAGGAAAGATGAGTGCAGCAAAGTACAGAGAGATCCTTGATGAAAACCTGCTCCAGAGCACTCAGGACATCAGACTGGGGATCAAACATGATCGAACATCTCTGGAGAGACCTGAAAATAGTTGTGCAGCTACGCTCCCCGTCCAACCTGACAAAGCTTGAGAGGATTTGCAGAGAATAATGGGAGAAGCTCCCCAAATACAGGTGTGCCAAGCTTGTAGCGTCATACCCAAGAAGACTTGAGGCTGTAATCGCTGCAAAAGGTGCTTCAACAAAGTACTGAGTCAAGATTCTAAATACTTATGTAAATGTGATATTTTTTTTGACATATGCTTAAATGTCAAAATTTGTTTTTGCTTTGTCATTATGGGATATTGTGTGCAGATTAAGAGGGAAAATCAATTTCAGAACAAGGTTGTAATGTAACAAAATGTGGAAAAAGTCAAGGGGTCTGAATACTTTCCGAATGCACTGTAAATATATTTAAAACCAAACACTTTTCGACTTTTAGTCAAGTAGTATTTTACTGGATGATATTCACTTTTACTTTAGTAATTTCCTATTAAAGGTATCTTCACTTTTACTCAAGTATGACAATTGGAAAATACTTTCACCACCACTGAGTAAATACTGTTCAGAATTATAGACTAAAAAAACACCTATTATTTCAGGTGGGCTCCATGCACACAATCATGCCCATCATCAATCCAGAGCTTTGTCACTAGTGTGTCCTGAATATATCATGCTCAGACCCAACATTCATAAACACACATCAACAAAAAACACTGACAAACACCATACACAGGTTGATTAAACATTTGGGTAGATTTATTTATCATATCAAAATATCAGTGTCATGATCACACAAACTAGGACATTCCTTTGTAATGCATTTTGTAGAGTGTTTCCTGTGTTTACCAGTATTTGAGTCCAGATTCTGGCCAATTCCAGGGAGTATTTACCATGGCATACATAATTGGTACAGGAAGCACCTTAGTTCACTCAACATTTTTATATTTTGTGCTACAGTATGAACATCCTAAAACATACTTCATCCAGTGCAAGCCCTACACTAGCAGTGTGTGGAATTATCAGACCAATTGTGTTATTATTACAAAGTTATGCTGAAAGTGAATGCTAGAGTGAGTATATCAAGCATGATCTTCTCTAACGCATATGAGAAACTAACTGCAGTTCAGTCAGACCGAGTATGTGATATTTAGCTATGCTTAGTGATGGATAACTCAGATTTTTTTTATAGATACTCTAACACCAGAGCCAAAAAACAAACAAAATATTTCTGATGGAATGTTATCTGCTTGTGTTGAAAATCTGTGGTCATCTCATGATTACAAAAATGAAATACGTTCATCTCAAGCTACAGTAATAGATCTTCCATCAGCATCTACATGACAACTAATAGTACCTATATAACTTTACAAAGACACCACAGAATTCAAGAATTATTCAAACCTTAACCAAAAATCCACTAGATTTTGGTAAATTAAGGTCTGTAGCATTTGAAATTAGCATAAGAGGCGATGGTCCATGAAAATGTGATAATACAAAAACCATACAGGAGAAAGCATTGCGTTCAAATGCAGCAACACAAGGCAATATCCATCACATTATCCTGAAAAAATTAAGGCATCTGAATTTCTCTTGTGTACTTGAGTTCTAGTCCTTCTTTTTGTCCTTGACCTCCTCGTCATCTGTGTACTCGGTAGGTTCTTCTCCAGCTTTCAGAAGTTTGCCGACGTAGTCATACTTTTCTGTGAAAGACAGGAAGAAGAAGAAAATTACATTGAGTCCCTCAGAGACCTTCGCCAGACACAACATCAGAGCCATTATCAAGGACATGGTAATCACTGGGTGGAGATCAGCCTTGGCCCAGAAAGACTCCCATGTGTGGTTTTAAATTCACAGCACTACTCAATGGTATGTAGATGAAAGTGTATCAAAAAGATTCATTTTGATGCAAAGTACTATTACATTATGCCCTGGCATGGCACTATACTATTGCTTGTGCAGAACTCTTCTGCCGTTGCCAAGCCATTCAACTGAGGAACACAGAGGAGTTGACTAAAGCACAAAAAGACTGGATCACACAAACACTAGCTATGCCCTGAGGCACAATAGAGAAATGGATTTGAAACACCAATCATTCTAAGCCATCAAAACTGTTCGGGGGCATGAAGAACTTGCACTGGGCCATCATTGTAAATAAGAATTTGTTCTTAACTGACTTGCCTAGTTAAATAAAAACATTTTGTTTTTAAAGACTGTTGAGTGGTGTGTGTGATGTTCACTGCAAGAGGGTCATTCCGCTTGAGGTAGAAGTAGAAAATACAGTATCAGAATTTAAACCAGTGTTTTGTAGCAACTTCTATCAACTCCTGCATAAACTCACGAGTGAACTGGGTCTCCCATTCGTTGAGGCTCTCTTGCTGCATGGCGTTGAGGTCCGAGAGGTCGTCGTGGGTGTCTTTCAGGGCCTCCTTCTCCAGACAAAATGTGGCCAGGCCCCTGGAGGCATCTTTACCAGCAAACACTCCATAGGGACCCTCTGGAAACCATCACACAGACATAAAGTTTGATTTGAAATTCAGCCAAGTATTTTATGAACTAAAATGTGATTGTGAATAGACAGGTTCTAATAAACTATCAGTGTGTATACATTGGCCGATGACTACCATTTTCTGAAAGTATGCAGTTTTATAGTGTAAATTAAATTCCACAAGCTCTCCAACAGACATAGCTGACTGTATTCTATGACAGCTTCAGAGATAGCTCCAACAGTAACCCATTTTTTATAGATGTTGAGGCTGACAGAAGGGACAGTCTGAATCTGTGACATGAGAACTAACATTACTCTCTAATAGGCCTCAACAAGCCTAACTTTGTGCAACCATCTGGTCTGGCTGAATTTCATTTTAAACCTTTGTGCAAGGCATTCACCTGTGTCAAACTATTTTTTTTAAAATGGAATGAAGGCAACTGAAACACAACATCATAAACGAGGAGCAGCAATAAGGGACATAGACTATAATAGACTGAAAATACTGCAATTTATACATATTTTCAGAGAGGGCGTTCCTCAGGAGGGGTTGCGTGACAGTGCAGGATCAATCAACTCGGTGAGAGGTTACATGCCAACTAGACTGACCACGTCACTAGCAGCTCGCGTGTTGTGAAATTCAAACCTGGGCAAATGATTCATGAATAAGAGAGGGGGGGAGTGGCGTTTTAGAATGGTCGCAGTTACAATGTAACAACTTAGTAATATACACACATACATATAATTAACACATTTAGTAATACAATCGAAAGACCAGCAAGCCACTTGGCTACAGTTGCGCCAACCATTATTCTAGGCGGAAATAGCCAAGTCCTTGCTCGACGGACAGCACATGAAAACAAACGTATTTTACCTGGCCCGTAGAATTTCTTTCCTCTGGTTACATCGAACACCTTAAAATTGACAGCCATGAGAATTCTTGGATTTTGCAGCCCATCGTACGGTTGCAGCTCCGTTAACGTGAAATCCCTTTTCTTGAGTTTAGGCAGAGGTTCCTCGACCTCGCCCATATCTGCAGGTTTGTCTCCGCGGAAGATTTTGTACAAAAGAAATATACAGAGGCCAAGCAGACTCAAATTCAACGGGGAAGTAAAAATTTCTTGCAAAATTCCTGGATAAATTTCCTCGGCTCCCTCTGTATCAGCCATGTTTGTTTCTCTATGCTTGGTTGGGACTGTACTGGGACATGAGGCTTTTCGAGGGTGGGATCAATGCACCAATCACAGAGACCAAAAATACACTGTTATGCAGTTTTAACCAATGGGCTTCGTGTTGGAACTGTAGTTTTGAGAAATGTATTACTTAAGAAATAATACCTGCGAACCCGGGAATTATCGTGTGACAACTTACGAGTCCCAACACAAACCATGATCTAATTAACTATGTACCATTTGGACAAATAAGCAGAATGTTTTTTATGTAGGCCTACTAATAGCAGAAACTCATTGCACATCGAACGTTGCGACAATGGATGTTCTGATTCCCGGCAGGACACAGCCCTTGGGAGAAGTTGTCACACGATAGATAATACCTGATTTCGGGGGCATTCTTGCATTTATACACCGTTTTTGCCATTACAAAAAAAGATTGCCATTTTGAAACTGCAGTAAAAGTGCAGTATCTGCAGTCGACTGTGATATTTTGGACGCAGTAATTGCAGAATAACTACAGTGTAGTTTTTCTGCAATTACTGCGTCCTAGTTATTCTGCAATTACTGCGTCCAAAATACTTCACTCTAACTGCCGTTATACTGAAAAATTACTGTAGTAAAAAACTGTTATTTTGGACGCAGTATTTACAACATAATGCAGTTAGACTGCACTTTAACTGCATTGTACTACAGTTATACTGCTCTCTGACTGCAGTCTTTTTTCGTAAGGGTGGTAGAAAACTCAGCCTGCACTATTTTAAAAGAGTGCTGGTCGTTAGTTATTTTCTCATGTTTTGAGCCAGTCCTTAATTCTAATCATTATATTCAATCGACTTTGCTATTCTAAACTAATAATTGACATGTAGCTAGCTAGCAGAGGTTCAATGATGATGAGAGACAGGAACTACAATAAATAATGATCAATGGGCTTTGTGTTGGAACTGTAGTTTTGAGAAATGTACTACATCAATTTGATGCATATTTCCCATATTCATCTATTTTATATAAAATGTTCAAAGCATAAATACATTCAAATCAGAATTTTGGGAGCAACTCATATGACCGTAATTGATTGAAGAATGATCATCTTGCCTGGTGAGTTGGGCATGTTTTTGAAATATTTGTTTTATATCAAACAACATTTAACTGTAATTAAAATGATTTGAACCATTTTGTGTTAAAAAAGGGGGTTATGGTTATTAATGACATCACATCCTGTATATTTATTTATTTATTTAACCTTTATTTATTCTGTAGAATGTCTCTCCTCTAAGTAGTTCCCCATAGCAAAGCCTCTTGCAAGCTAACAATGAGGCTGAGCCTGCCAGAAATGCATGTCGAGTAAGATTTGCCATATGGCATAGCAATGTCATAGACAATATACAGTACGTGTTCGGGATCTTTCTGCTGCTTGTAATTTTAGTTTGTAGTACAATTGACGTTGCGTAAGCTGACAACAACAAGAGCAACCTCGAGTGGCTCAAACACTGGCTAGCCAGCTAGTTAGATAGCTAACTTTAACTGTAACGAAATGTTCACATAAGAGCTAGCTATTACATTTAGTTTAGTATAATCCGACTCGGTTCTCATTCTTCAATTTGAACACATTTAGCTGAGTTTGCCAAGCAGGTAAGTGTTTTGGTTTTAGAAAACGTTACCTAGCAAGTCATCATTAGCTAATGTATGATGGCAAACGTTGGCTAGCTAGCTAATAGTACTATTGCAACTGTCAAGCTAGCTAGCGAACAGTTAATTCGCATTTTGTGTCATCTTTCAAGTCTGCTAATTGTGTGTACCATTTTGTTGATTGTTGACCTCTCTAACGTTATCGTATTGTTAACATTACGTGTATTTTAACTATCTAGCTACACACCCATGCCCATTTGAACTTCTTGTAAATTGTTGACAGGAAATGTATGCTGCTCTCTTGGAACAAATTCTGCTTTCGCAATTTATGATACAGTTGGCGCGTTCACATACTAGTCTGAACTAAGAAACTCGGAGATGTCCGACTGGCTAACTGGTTCAATGCGGCACGTGTATAACTACAACCTGTTAGTAAATCGGAAATGTCAGTTTCCTAGTTCCGACTAGCAGATTAACCCGTCATTCTGTTGGTGCGGTGGGTGGCTGCCACCCATTAAATTGAGTGTCACTTCAAAAAAAAAAAAAAAAAAATTCAATTGGAGATTACATTAGGGACCAAGCTTGAACAGACAGTTTGATACCACATTTTACAGAAGTTTTGTTTCTTGACGCAGCATGGGTTTACAGGCCCAACTTAATCTTACTAGCTACTTGCTGCTGAATAAAATACGAATTGTATTGTCTCTCTTTCTGTTGCACAGCTTTTCAGCATCCTGGTCTACCCCTCTCCTGCTCCTGCTCCTCCTCTCCTATCTCATCTTGGTCTTGTGCAGTATGACAATGCGTGTGGATGCCAAAGTAGTTATGCTTGGGAAGGAGAGTGTAGGTAAGACCAGCCTTGTAGAGAGATATGTCCACCATCGCTTTCTTGTCGGCCCCTACCAGAACGTGAGTATCAGTTAATTTCCTAGGACAGTGTGTGATTCCAACTGGATGTGTGGGATGCTCTCTCTGCTTATGTGTGAAGATTCTTTCTCAATATTTGACTTGCAATTTTTTTTTCTTGCAATCTGTCTTTCTTCGATAGACTATTGGGGCTGCATTCGTTGCCAAACCAATCCAGGTGGGAGACAAGGTGGTTACCCTGGGAATATGGGTGAGTGACAATGACTGATGTCATCCTACGTAAAATACAATGGCAAATACATTTGCATGAGTCTCTATACGCCTTATGGCACTGTCTGGTGAATTATAAACCCTGGAAAATAAATGAATGAATCCATCGTAGCTTGATATGGGGTAGCTACTGGCTATGTGTGGATCACTATAAGTGATTCCTTCTCTGCAACCCAGGACACGGCTGGATCAGAGCGCTACGAGGCTATGAGTAGAATCTACTACAGAGGAGCCAGGGCTGCCATTGTCTGCTATGGTAAATCCTAATCCCCATGGAATGACACTGTCAGTAGCACTCTGTCTAGGTTTATTATTGTTTACTTTTTTGTCATTGTCTACGTTTTATTTATATTTTGCTACTATGGAGTTCTTATATCCAAAATGTTTCATTGAGGAAATTCTTGTTGAGAGCAATTAACGTCTCTGCATGTTGTGAATTGTGCTCACGTGTCCTGCAATCATATAACCCTCATTGGGGGAATTTTCATGGTTTGGAAAATATCTGATGAGGCATTTACCACAGTTGATGACTCAATTTGTTCTGTTTCTTTTTTGGTTGTAGCTGGTTCTGTTTTTAGTGTGGTTTTTATGGGCTGATTTACATTGCAACAGTACTATCTAGTAATAGTAATGCAGAATATTCTAGGTTGAATATACTTTTATAACTATGAAAATATATCATGTTTTAGTCAAGTTTTGTGTTTTCATTGATCTTATTTGTGTGACTTTCCCTCCTGTAGATTTAACAGACACCAGCAGTTTCCAGCGAGCTAAATTCTGGGTGAAGGAGGTGCAAAACTGTGAAGAGGTTCGAGACCCTTTTATAAAAACACAACTCACTTTCCATGATGGGTATTGCTCTGTAAATGATCCTATGTAACTGCTCACAATTTCCTCTATGACCTCCATTGAAGCACTGCAAGATATACCTGTGTGGCACAAAGGTTGACCTGATTGAGAGTGACCGGGGCCTGCGGCAAGTAGACTACCATGACGTTCAGGACTTTGCTGATGGTAAATTGCTATGATAATCATCATCACTAACTCCCACTTAATCATGGAGTCTGAGTGTCTTACCAGACATCAATCAATCAAATCTATTTATAAAGCCCTTTTTACACCGGCAGATTAGTATAAGGACTGGCTGTTTTAGAGTAGTTTATGTTTATTCTTTCAACATTCTCATCTACAGAGATTGGGGCTCAGCATTTTGAAACATCCAGTAAAACAGGCAACAACGTGGGTAAGTGACACCTCATATGGTCAGTTAATTTCAAATCTAGTGTATAGTCTCATAAAACTACATTTCCCAAAAATATTAATTGCAGCAGTAGACTCATATTCTCTTTTAACCACATTCCAGATGAGCTGTTCCAAAAAGTTGCAGAGGACTTTAATATCATCTCCTTCCAATTCATGACCGGTGAGACTTTGGCTCTCTTCTTAGATATTGCTTCTATAGTTTAGCTGTCAGTGCACATTTATTCTGCAATGGTAGTATTACTGTCATGAATTATCATTCTCAATCTCTACTGTGGTGAATTATTGCTCTCCTGAATAGGTCTGGTTGATACAACTCTGCTCTCTCTTTACAGAAGAGACAGGTATTGACTTGGGTCAGAAGAAGGACTCTTATTTCTATTCCTGCTGCCACAATTAAACCTTTACTGGTAGACAGCAGTCACTTGCCCTAAAACCAACCTGGAAATGTTGGATGGATGCTAGACATCCCACCTGGAGCCTGTTAATTTAAAATTAGAGAAAGAAAGAGAGGAGTTCAAGCAGTACTGTGTTTTTTTGATTGCTTTTTTTAGTTGTGCCATAGAAGGCTCAATGCTCACTGCATTTAAAGGAGTGCTCATAATGATTGGACTTCCCCTCTCTCAGGACAAAATACCTGCCAAGGGGGATATCGGAATGAAGCAGACAAGGAAATAGCACTTCAACCCCACTTTTTAAAAAGCCTTGTTTTCCTTAGTGTCTATCAACTCACCTTAATGCCGCTATACACTTCATGCAAACAGAGCAACGGAGCATCGCATACGATCCATTCCCAAATTTTTGCCAAACAAATATACGTAGAACTATGTGTGACAACTACTCTGTCGCTGCGTTTATGTAGTTGGATAGAGGTGTATAGGGCCATTTAGGGACAGTTCAAAGTTTACTGGGGCGGGGGGGGGTTAGAGTGTCCAACTTGAGGTGTCAGGAAAAGAAATGTACGACCACAAATAACAATAACTGTGTTTATAAATGTGGATATCGACTTTGCCACTTCAGCATGGTTTGTGGCACAGTCGATGCACTACGATCAGAGCCGGCTGCAGACAATGCTCAGCTAGCTAGAAATCTAATGTCAATGCACCACACAACCCATAAGCAAAGCATACCCATTTCAGGCGCTTCAAGTTCATGGTTTGTGTTTTCAACACTACAATGAAATATACTGTCAATCTCGACAAACTGAAAATAGGCCTAGATCCTGCCCTACCTTGCAGGCCTACCCAGTATCGAAGGCTTGGCTTGGCAGTCTCCAAATGTCATTACACTTTTTGGAGTTAAACATATGTCTCTTTCCATTCATCAAATGGCTGCTGCACAGTTTCTAGGTGCGTGAGAAATAGCCGCTGGGATGGATCTCTTGAGGCAGAGCACGCGTTAAGCTTTCCTGAATAATGGCCTGCTGGGAGCATATGTGGCCACATTTTTATTATAGAATGACTTGGGAGAATGATGATCTGCAACAGACAATGCATATCAGTATCAGAACTTAAAATACAGCCAAACTGGCCTGCTACTCTGCCTATACCTTATTAACAGGCGAGTAGACCCACAAGTGATCCAAATGGAATGAAACATTCAAATCACAGGGCTTTTGCACCATTATTTAAATACAATTTTCACTGCAGTTTATAGCCTAGAGTTAAATTTTGTACTTGAAAACAATAATGTAATATCTCATTGCATTGTGGTGTTATAGGCTAGTCTATGTAGGATAATTGAAACATAATTGTCCCAGAACCAGATGACTAGGGGAGCTTTTTGAGTTGCGTGTCTCATTTCTTCACAGTTCTTTCATGCGCAATGACCCACCTGGCCTCTTTGCTGATAGTGAAAATTGGTGCAACTTTGAATGATTTTATCTGTGGTATGATGCTAGTTAGCCTATTGTAGATCTGGACAAATGATCCACCTAGCGCTATTGTCACTATGAATGGTGGATAGAAGGCAGGATAGACTGGTATACTATACTGACCTGTGGTATAGTAAAAGGTAGCTCACGGAAAAGCATAGTGCATAAGAGAAGAACCAAAGCAACTTGATATAAGGGAGGTGCATGCAAGCGGATGAGGACATTTGTCTAGGATGGAAGAAATTATATAGTAAAACCTGCAAAGGGACGAATGTAAACCAGGGAAACAACACACTACCCTCCCCTGTGCCCAATAAAAACCCTCCCAAAAGCAAAAAGAAAGAAAGAAAAAACGTTAGACGACACCCCTATTTTGGACCACCCCACCCCAGTAAATCTCAAACTTTCCCTTATATAAATTCATTATGCCAATGACATGTATAGCTTTTATCCCATAATCAAATGTCTTGAGTGAGTGTGCTTTTTAAGTACTTGATTTCAATGACCATTCTGTGGGTTTTGGGGCTTTAAACTATAGACTATTTTCATTGTCTACTCTAGGTTGCAATGGACTTGCCATACTATGTACCTGCACATTTATTGTCATGTAACATATATTTTTTTGTTGTCATAAGCTCTCATACAGTTGAACGTATATGGAATGCACCAACACAGGAAAAGGTTTTTGGGTAAATGTTGTAATAAGAGAGTTACGTCGCCATGGCTAAAAGTACTAGATAATGCCATTGCAAAAAGAAACCCTATATACAGACAGCTATGTGTAGCTAATGTGTTTCATATCCAGCAAGTCACTAACTTAATGTTTCACAGACACCTCATCAAACTGTGGCTGACCATTGTCGTTATTTCACACACAATGGGAAGTTTAAACTTTCTGTGAATGTATTGTTAATGTTTACACTTCGAGACACCTTTGACCTTTTGAGACAGTCTAGCTAATGGCTGATTTTTACTAGATTTTACCAATGTGTGTTCAAATGAGCTTAGTTAGAACTACTATTGAATTTGAGTGCAAAGATAAATGAGAGGAAATACTGAAACCTCACTGAGGTTTTTTCTCAGTCCCACTGAAGTTGTGCATGTAGGAGACTAGTAGTAAGCAGCAGCAATGGGCCCACAGGCTGGTTTTCCCTTGAGTAATGAATCACATATCCATCATTAGCGGTGTATAGCAGGCTCCATTATTGTTTACACACGCAGCATCTTCTATGTTGTCACTCCCCAAGGGCGCAGACCTGGTGCCTGAGAAAGAGGGATAGTTCACATATTTCATTTTCTGAATGGTTTACAGGACTCTTATTAGAAGGTGCAATGTGTACAAGCATGAAGCCAGAGGTTGTTTGCAGTCCCACATGTGTCTGAGGCCTTGTAGATAACATGCATATATTTCCAACACTACAGGTCCACAGAGTCTGCTGATATGATCATTCATTGTGTGGACTCCAGTGACTGTGTTTTCTAGCATGTTGTAAATTGGAAAAATAAAGATTCAATTTCTGCAAGTCTCTTTGTTAGTGTGTCTGTGTGACACTTTCAGTACATTAGCCTGGTCAACCAGACTGACCGCTGCTCGCAATATTGTTTAACTCCACTATATCAGATACAGTTGAAGTCGGAAGTGTACATACACTTAGGTTGGAGTCATTAAAACTCATTTTTCAACCACTCCAGAAATGTATTGTTAACAAACTATAGTTTTGGCAAGTCGGTTAGGACATCTACTTTGTGCATGACACAAGTCATTTTTCCAACAATTGTTTACAGACAGATTATTTCACTTATAATTCACTGTATCACAATTCCAGTGGGTCAGAAGTTTACATACACTAAGTTGACTGTGCCTTTAAACAGCTGGGAAAATTCCAGAAAATGATGTTATGGGCTTTATAAGCTTCTGATAGGCTACTTGACATAATTTGAGTCAATTGGAGGTGTACCTGTGGATGTATTTCAAGGCCTACCTTAAAATGCAGTGCCTCTTTTGCTTGACATCATGCGAAAATCAAGAGAAATCAGCCAAGATCTCAAAAAAAGAATTGTAGACCTCTGCAAGTCTGGTCCATCCTTGGGAGCAATTTCCAAACACCTGAAGGTACCACGTTCATCTGTACAAACAATAGTACGCAAGTATAAACACCATGGGACCACGCAGCTGTCATACCACTCAGGAAGGAGACGGGTTCTGTCTCCTAGGAGATGAACAACAGCAAAGGACCTTGTGAAGATGCTGGAGGAAACTGGTATAAAAGTATCTATATCGACAGTAAAACGAGTCTTATATCGACATAACCTGAAAGGCCGCTCAGCAAGGAAGAAGCCACTGCTACAAAACCGCCATAAAAAAGCCAGACTACGGTTTGCAACTGCACATGGGGACAAAGATCGTACTTTTTGGAGAAATGTCCTCTGGTCTGATGAAACAAAAATAGAACTGTTTGGTTGGCCATAATGACCATCGTTATGTTTGGAGAAAAAAGGGAGATGCTTGCAAGCCGAAGAAAACCATCCCAACCATGAAGCACGGGGGTGGCAGCATCATGTTGTGGGGGTGCTTTGCTGCAGGAGGGACTGGTGCACTTCACAAAATAGATGGCATCATGAGGTAGGAAAATTATGTGGATATATTGAAGCAACATCTCAAGACATCAGTCAGGAAGTTAAAGCTTGGTCGCAAATGGGTCTTCCAAAAGGACATTGACCCCAAGCATACTTCCAAAGTTGTGGCAAAATGGCTTAAGGACAACAAAGTCAAGGTATTAGAGTGGCCTTTTGCAAAGCCCTGACCTCAATCCTATAGAAAAATTGTGGGCAGAACTGAAAAAGCGTGTGCGAGCAAGGAGGCCTACAAACCTGACTCAGTTACACCAGCTCTGTCAGGAGGAATGGACCAAAATTTACCCAACTTATTGTGGGAAGCTTGTGGAAGGCTACCCAAAACATTTGACCCAAGTTAAACAATTTAAAGGCACTGCTACCAAATACTAATTGAGTGTATGTAAACTTCTGACCCACTGGGAATGTGATGAAATAAAACAAATATTAAATAAATAATTCTTTACTATTATTCAGACATGTCACATTCTTAAAATAAAGTTGTGATCCTAACTGACCTAAAACAGGGAATTTTTACCAGGATTAAATGTCAGGAATGATGAAAAACTGAGTTTAAATGTATTTGGCTAAGGTCTATGAAAACTTCCAAGCAACATGTGAGGTGAAACAGGGGTGAGCACAGCGGTCAGTTTTATTAACAAGGCTAACAGTACACTGAGCTAAAACTAAAAACAACTGCTAAAGCCAGTTGCTATAACATAAGCACCTCTAATGTGGATTATTATCTACCCCAGCCCAATGCAATAATTTGTTAATTGTTATTACAGTAAGATTGCTTTTAACTTAAAATGTACCTTCTGAAAAATAACAATACAAACTCGGTCCAAAATCCAAATGCCAAAAAACAGTTGAAGAAAAACGTTCAGATCATGTGATTGCAACTTAGCTTTTTCTTTATTATGTACAAACAAATACAACACCTTTCAATCTCCTCACAAGGCAGAAGGATATTATTGAACTCTCAACGGTTACATTTTGAACAGATTAATTACACGTCTGAATAAGGCAGAGAGGGAAGGAAGTCAGAAGCTAAGAAGCATGACAGCAAAAAAAAAAGAAGCTTTGTTACATGTGTATGAATGTATATAAACAGTGATACAGCCTCCCAACTCTTTGTGCATTATCAGACAACCCTTCAAAGAGGACCGAGGGGTAACTGACCATGTAGAAAAAGATATACAGCTCATTATCGTATCACAAGTTCCAAAGTACTGTGGTGATAGTTGGGAGTTTCGTCTCATGTGATGTATGACCCTCGACCTCCTCTTACTGTGCTATCGTAGCCTACTATTATCTGCTTGATGACTGTGATATTGTTACAGCAATATAAAGTGTTATTTACCACATCTGTTGACAGCAACTCAACCAACAACCAATATGTATTAAAGGTAAGTGATCTTGTTCGTTGGACAGGTTGATGACAGAGCTGAGACCAGAGAACGCATATCTTCTGGCTCTAGACTTATTTGAAGGTCATGTTTTTTTCATTCATCATATTTAGCTTTTATATACAGGCACAAATATTCTTCCAACAGATGTATTAATCAGTTAGGATCTTATATCTGTGTTGTTAAAATTCGTATTTGTTTTAGTGCTATTAAAATACAATTATGAGTTACTGTATAACTCCTGGGTAAAGATGTTCAAGTCAGGCCATGACGATGGTGCCTGTATCTCTATATTGGAGCAACAGCAGTGGGCACCATGGCAACCTTCACAGTAACAGTATATGGATAAGAAGGGACCGAACTGTTTCATACATTTTTCAAATCATAAAAAAAAACTGGTTGGATTTCTATTCAAATGCAAGAAATTGCACATATTTGCATGATGAATTAAAACTAAGCCAGTTAAGTTTTAATACATAAAGGCTGCTAGAGATACTTCGACATAACTAAAGTTACAAGATTGGGCGATATTAATCACTACAAATATTGCTTATTGTAAAGGCATGATACAAGCTTCAGAAATGGAAACACAACATCCCCATAACAGGGAAATGGCAAATCCACTTCATTCTGTTCTATGGCCCTCCAGCACCAACTTCACCTCCCTTCTTTCATAGAAACCCCAAAACTGATTGACTCAATTGAAAAGGCATATAAGTAGAGATGAAAAACGGACACAACAAAGACAGCGAGACAGAGACAAGCTTCAAGAGGGACAAAACACATAGCAGAGACAAACATACTGTAGTGAAAGCATTTTAGCCGGGGAACAGAACAGATCTGTCATTTTTAGTGCTAAACCAAAGGCAGGAGTATAGCCTTTCAAATGGAAAGTATGGATGATATAAAGAGACATAGCAATGCCACTACTATAAATCAGTCCCGTCTTAATTTGTGCGTTATAAAGGTCTACATAAATATGTCATAGAGTATAATTCACACACAAGAGCTAGCTATCTTAGATGTAAGGTTACGTCAAGCCGCGTACTCAACAGCTGAGTACAATGGCACTTTCACATTGAAGGTTCAGTTCAGTTTCTAGACAAAGCTCCACCATGTGAGGAAGCTTGTGTTCCAAGACCTACAGTACAGCCAACTGCACTCAAACAGATATCAGTACAGAAGAGCTAATGGTGATGCAATGCCAGGGTTAGGGGAGAACGCAAAGTGCTGTCATGGATTAGGATGTGGGCATGTTCAATATCAAGCCATCTCCTTGATGTACTACCCACATGTACTAACTAAGCCATTTGATTGCATGTGTATTGTCTAGGTGTCTGTATCATTTGGTGTGGTAAGGCAGGGGGCAGCAGAGACAGTAGATTAATGATCATCAAACAGATACGGATATAGACTGTGCACTGCACAACAATGACAAGGATGAAAGGACTGGTTGATAGTGTGACTAATCATTTCCATGGCTGATGTACTCATTTCACAGCATTACTCATTTGTGCCATGCAGTAGAGTTGCTTCAGAGAGAAACAGACTCAACTATAGGCTACTTGCTCATGAGGGGATATCCGTGCCTTTGACAGCACTGTCCCGCTTCTCTTCAGTCTCCCCTTTGAAAAAGATGACCCTTCAGATAAGTTAGTTGCTGTGTCCTCAAAGAGGAGGTGCAGAAGTGTAAACATGTTCTAAAACAAAAACCAGCAGCTTTGACAACGAACCATGAAGAGATCCAAATGGGCCTAGCTATATGAATACAGTTCCCATCATACTCCATTGTGCCCTTAAGCACAGATCCAGGATCAGTGTACTCACCCCAAACCGTAACCTTGACTATTAGGGGGAAAACGCTAGACGTGATCAGTGTCCAGCGGCAACTCCATCCTACTTCGTTTCGACACACCAGCCCAGACTCCATTGTAACATCCTGCTATTTCTCGGGGGTCTGACTGAACAAGGCGGTGTGTGAATTCACAGATCTATAAATCCTCTGGACAAGAACAGATCCTTATATACAAAGATGAGTGAATCTACATGATGCTGAGCTCTGGCCCACCCTCAAGAACAAGCAGGTATCCCTTTTCCCCACATGGTAGACCTTCAGGACAATCACATGCTCACTGGACAATAAGAGCAGTGATTGACGGGGCTATTCTGTGGTTTGGCTGATCAGTGTCCATGTCCCCTCCACCCTGTATGAACTGTGTGGAATGATAAGCCACCATGCAGTTGTTGAAACATTATGTCTTTACTCTTCTTCCTCTTCCTCCACTTGTTCTTCTACTTCATCTTTCAACTCAAGACCCTCCATCTCGCCATCCTCCAACTCTCCATCCATCCCCTCTCCATCCCCCTCTTCATCCCCCTCTTCATCACCCAAAGGATCCTCAATTTCTTCTTTCTCATCTTCGTAGGAAGAGATGGGTGAGTACTGGGGAAGGAAAAGGTGAGAGCTATCGGGGGCCTCAGAGCTGGCTAGAGGGGTGCTGATGGGGCCAGATATTGGGACAGAAAAGTGACCAGAGATGGGGCTAGAGCTGGGGAGAGGGGGGAAAGACTCAGACTCAGGACCAGGGCAAGGCTCGGGGTCCCCTGTAGTAGTGACTGTAGCAGCAGCACCAGCCACAGCAGCACCAGGGATTACTACGCCAGCCTCCAGGCCCGGTGAGAGAGCACAGATGTCGGGTAGGTGCTCCCTGATCTCCCCTGGCTCCAGGGGGTCTGGTCCACAGGGGTCGTGTTCGCTGCAGGACAGCCGTCCGTCCAGCTTGGAGATGAAGAGCATGCCGTCGCGGTGCAGTGTGCAGTAAGAGCTGGGACACATCTCACAAAAGGAGGCTGCCTCCTTACCACACAGGTCACACTGGTGCCATGGGCACTCCCACCGACCTGCAGCACAGAGCAGGGAGATAGATACGGTATATCAGACAAGGGCAGTCAGACACGACTACATCAGCAGTAACACAGAGAAGTAATCAGCTCACTGAGACTGCTAACCAGGGATCTGGCAGACTTCAAACAGTGAAAATGCATGAAATATGTCATGCATATCATTCTCAATCACACAAACCTACAGTAACAGAGGGGAAATATAACAAACCATTACGAGCTATAATACTACGATATCATGTCCTCTGACAGGAATCTAACTGTGCCACTGACCTGCAGGCCTCTTGGCGAGGTTGAGACAGTCTGCGTGGTAGACCTTGGGACAGCCTGGTCTCTTACAGGACACAATCTGTCCCCCGTCCCCACAACTGAAGCACTCGTCCTCCCTCTCCTTGGTCAACTCCATCTTGTTCTTCCGTTTAGCCAGGACCTTCTTCTTCAGTTTGCGGCCCTTGTCGTCTGCTGGAGGGTTGTTCTGGGGAAGGACGAAGGGTCAGGATGTTGATAGAGACACAGAAACCCAAACTGAAGATGGCCCTTTCATTCAATTATCTCATTCCCATTGACATGACTACTCTTTTGAATACTGTATCAAAGGCCTCTTGGATTTGTGAAAAGATCATTTAAAATCGTTATCATGATTGTTTCTACTATTGATGTATCTTATTCATTCTGTGGATGAATGTCATAAATAATAACATCTGGTTCCAGTGTCTCCTCTCACCTTTGGCCGAACTCCTAGGAAGCCGCTGCAGTTTGGAGCTTCACATTTACACACAGTCTTCCCATTCCCAAGGCACTCCAAGTTGTAGTTGAAAGTCAGCTCTGTGTCTGGAGACAGACAAAACGACCCATAGAGGACAGATATAAACCAGTGTCCACAACAAGTGATGGAGAGATGGACATGAACTGCTGATGGAATAACCTATGTAATTACTGTGTAAGATTTTTTTTTGTAAATACACAAATTATGGCCTACTTTGCCCTCACAGTGGTAAATATGATGTAACTTCCTTTTCTTATATACCTGATACAATGCTACCCTTATACACTATATATACAAAAGTATGTGGACACCCTTTCAAATTAGGGAATTCGGCTATTTCAACCACACCCGTTGCTGACAGGTGTATAAAATTGAGCACACCGCCATGCAATCTCCATTGGGGCGGCAGCGTAGCCTAGTGGTTAGAGCGTTGGACTAGTAACCGGAAGGTTGCGAGTTCAAACCCCCGAGCTGACAAGGTACAAATCTGTCGTTCTGCCCCTGAACAGGCAGTTAACCCACTGTTCCCAGGCCGTCATTGAAAATAAGAATGTGTTCTTAACTGACTTGCCTGGTTAAATAAAGGTTAAATATTTTTTTTTTTTTTTAAATAGACAAATATTGGCAGTAGAATGGCTTTACTGAAGAGCTCAGTGACTTTCAACATGGCACCGTCATAGGAGGCCACCTTTCCAACAAGTCAGTTCGTCAAATTTCTGACTTGCTAGAGCTGCCCCGGTCAACTGTAAGTGCTGTTATTGTGAAGTGGAAACGTCTAGGAGCAACAACTGCTCAGCCGCGAAGTGGTAGGCCACACAAGCTCACAGAACGGGACTGCCGAGTGCTGAAGCGCGAAGCACTTCAAACTCATCTGTAACACTCACTACCGTGTTTCAAACTACCTCTGTAAGCGACGTCTGCAAAATAACTGTTCGTCAGGAGCTTCATGAAATGGGTTTCCATGACCGAGCAGCCGCACACAAGCCTAAGATCACCATGCGCATTGCCAAGCATCAACTGAAGTGGTGTAAAGCTCGCCGTGGAATCACGCTTCACCATCTGGCAGTCTGACTGGTGAATCTGGGTTTGGCGGATGCCAGGGGAACGCTACCTGCCGGAATGCATAGTGCCAACTGTAAAGATTGATGGAGGAAGAATAAAGGTCTGGGGCTGTTTTTCCATGGTTCAGGCTAAGCCCCTTAGTTCCATTGAAGGGACATCTTAATGCTATAGCATACAATGACTTTCTAGATGATTCTGTGCTTCCAACTTTGTGGCAACAGTTTGGGGAAGGACCTGTCCTGAATTCCCCCATGCGCAAAGCGAGGTCCATACAGAAATGTTTTGTCGAGATTGGTGTGGAAGAACTGGCCTGCGCAGAGCCCTGACCTTAACTTCATCGAACACCTTTGGGATGAATTGGAACCCCGACTGCGAGCCAGACCTAATCACCCAACATCAGTGCCCTCACTAATGCTCTTGTGGCTGAATGGAAGCAAGTCCCTGCAGCCATATTTCAACATCTTGTGGAAAGACTTCACAGAAGAGTGGAGGCTGTTATAGCATCAAAGGGGGACCAACTCCATATTAAAGCCAGTGATTTTGTAACGAAAATGTTCGACAAGCAAGTGTCTACATAATTTTTGTCATGTAGTGTAGTTCTCCTGCCAATGCCTACATAATGAAAAGTGTTGCCAAAAACCAAAGCTGTAATATAGCACAAACTCCTTAAGCCAAAGCTCCGCTCACCTGCAGGGACATCTATGAGAGTGAAGAGTCCCACACGCGTGTCTCCATTCACCGTCCACTTCTGTGTCTCACAGTTGGGCCGGCAGCTGTGGTTCATGAAGCGGGCCTGGTTCCCCTTTGGCCCAGCATCAATGATCCTATCCTAATCAACACACCGACATGGACAACACTGTTCAATCATCATTACTTTTGGGTGTCTTTATGATACCATGCAAAGCAGATGTAATTTTCTGAGATGAAATACAGAAAACCAAAAGAACCCCCTCTCTTGAATGATAGGGCAAAATGTAGCTTTCTGCCTAAATAGACATACCCAAAAGTAATAATTTTTCATAAGATGGCCATAAACATAAATGGTAATGCTGCATAATTTTAGAAAGGTGTAGAACTCACCTCTAAGGTACTTTTTTAAACAATAAATAGCTGAGGTGTACTCACTTTTGAGGACCTAAGCTCAAGTACATAGTTCAAATATTATGAAATATAAAAAATTATAAATATGACACGACTGCCAACTTTTGGAGAAAGCTTGGAGTGAGATTTGCTATGTGAATTTCATTAGCCCTGGCACAATCCCTAGATGGAGGACTGGGTGTCCTCCCCCAGGAAAATGTTCCTCATTTTAAGCTAACTTCCTGCAATTCTATGATTTTTGACATGGCATAGGCCTATGACCAGGGTGGAAAAGTTTAAAATAAAAACCACAGGTCAGGTATATTCAGGATGCTTTCAACATTAAATAAACACTCAAAATTGGATGACTTTGTTTCTTTGAGATTATTATGAAATTTAAAGTATGCTGACATTTTTTGTTAACATATTTGTAGGTTGTTTGACGCTTTATTCAGACAGTAATGAAATGAGATAGGGAGACCGGCAAATTCTACAAACAGGGCGAAGGTTGGAAAAAGAGATTGATCCCTGTTCTCATCTGATAAATTACATTTGATTTCTGGAGCATTTAATATGGAATAATATGACTTATTCAAAACTGTCCATGAATGGCTGCATTAATACATAGCGTCATACAATTCATTTTCAAAAGACACAAGTAGTCATATCAGATTTCAAATATGTGATTACACTGTCAAAATTGGGAAGAAGTGTAATAATAAAATATGTGTGGGGAATAACAGTAGTCTTCTTGCTGACAAGCCACACTAATTATCCTATATTTTAGCCCACTGTTAAGAATGAGAATTGTTCCACTGATCAGACTAGATCAAGTAAATACTGTAGATAATAAAATCTCCCGAAAACAAGATTACATAAATCTGCACCTACACACTGACCAAATTATTGGTATAGTTATAGTCTAGAATTTGTATAGTCTAGAATCAAACTTACACTTTTCGGTTCACAGTCTGTTTGACAAAATTATTATCATAGTTACAAATCAGTTCACCCTACCAAACTTCCCTGATAAAACATACTGTAGGTCTGTCTGCTGCCTTTTCGTTGTAATAGCCTAAAAGGCAATGCATTGTCAATCTGACGTCTGCATTGGCAGTGCAGCATTTATGGCGATACGGCCTCTGCAGAAGTCAGGGCATTCATACTTCTTGCGCTTCACGAAACAGCACAGAGCTGTTGTGAAGGAAGTTGTCAAGGAAATTAGTTTGTGTTTCAACAGGACCTCCCGCCCCCACCTACCGTCAACCAATCATGTCAATGCGGAGCTATACATCGATATAAGAAACCCTCCGCATTGTTACCAAATTTGGGAGTTGTACGGCGATGCGGTATGGAGCTAAATGTGGCCTCTGCATGTCTCTGGAGGATCCATGATTGCGTCACACTATCCATACGGAGCCTCCGAACACATTTTGGATTAAGCATAAATTAGTTTTTATCCTAAATGCCAATCACCAAAAGAGGGGACTAATGCAAGTGTGGATTAAATCGACTTTAGTACATGCTGTCAAAAGGCTGCATTCTGCAATGCGGACGGGAGTAACAGCCACCTAATTTAGTTGACAACATTGTACATAAAACAGCGCAGCTCTTTTTACTCTAATATTGAGGGGTGTATCTTTAAAACATGCAACCAACCCCCCTGATCCCTTACATAACTAGGCCAATCATATGCTTCAATGTGCCGCGGTTCACAGTGCTGTGGCAAGACAGGACAATGAAAGAGGTTACGCTCGTGATGATGTTAAATTGAATGTGCAGATGCTCCGATTTCAAAACGATTCGGAGCACAGATGAAAGGTTAACGCGCTGACTGCAATGGACTACATAAATGCAGTACTTTTCAAGGGAATAGATAAAAGCAGTACTTTTCAATGCGTGAAATATAAGAGGTGTGCCGTGAGAAGAGGGTCAAATGCGGGTCAAATGCGTGTCTCACGGCCACTGCGTTAGAGTTGGCAGCTCTGTATTATGATTTGTTCCCCTATGCAAAAAAATGGGGCAATAGGGCATGAAAGGACTGAAATTCTTTCTAAATACAGTAAAACATCAAATTATAAATGACTTATTATAAGATTTCACCTTTCTTATAACTGTAAAATAAATATGAGCATACTTAGTGACAGTACAACATTGGCACTGTTTCATATGGCTGACGACAGAGACTTTTCTGCCAAACGTCCTCTGAGCGGCGTTGAGATACCATTCAAATTTGTGCAGACTCGTTACAACTTCAGAGCTATAAATCCGCCTGAGAACATCACAGCGAGCTGAAACCACTGTTGTTGCATCCGCTTGACTTTTTACATGTGCTGTGAGATTCACAGGCAAAGAAAATGTGACGCGTCGCTCCCTATGCAAATACCAGATTTCCTGTGTCCGTGAAACTCACAGCTGCGCTTGCAATAGCGCATATGAATCAGGACAACCAGCGCGTTCATAGAGTATGTAACGCCGTTCACAGAGCGGCTTGTTCACAGAAATATCATTCGGAATCGGGGACTTAACATCTAAGAGAGCAAGAAACCAACAATTGTCAATAGTAGTGATAATAACCAATAACATAGCCAATAGCATTAATAACCCATGACAACTTCCTGTAGCTAGTTACAGAAATCCTGGTTAAAGGTCATACGATTACAGAGGTAACTTCAGGCCAAGAGACAGTCGCACGAGAGCTCTGAAATCCTGACTCCTGAGCCGTACCTTGTCCAGAGTCAGCATGTAGAAGTTACAGATGTCGTTATCCTGGGCATGTTTGATCCTGACCCGGCACTCATCCTCATCGATCACTTCTCCTACGTACTCATTCACAAACTCCCCCTGAGAACACAACCATGACCGTCAGGATGAGAGACACAGTGGAACACTCATTCTACTACCAATCATTCTACTACTCAAATAATTACTCTTGGATTCATCTGAGAGCTCCCTTGGTTTTAACTGACTTTTGAAAGGGTAATTTACATGTAAAGATCATAGCAGATAGACTTGTGCAAATCAATGTTTCAAAGCCATGATGGCCATTGATGACAGGGCTTCATCAACTTTATGGTTTGATGATTAGATTATCATATCACTGATTACCCTTTCAAAAGTCATACTTCATGATTCCTTTAACATCCAAAATATTGCTTACACTTTCTAGAAAAAAAGTCTGCTGGAATTGAAATCTGTCTGGATTGAAGAAGAATCAAACAAAGCCTGTTTCAAATCCATAGCCTTTTGAAAATATAGTTTAAGCCCCAGGGGATACAGTTTCATGGTGGCACATTGATCTCTACTTTACATGATTAATGGTAAAACCTCCACCATTACCTTCTTGATGTCATGGGCACAGCGAAGGCCCCAGCCTCGTGCCAGAGTCCTGAAGATCTCCACCTGGCTGTACTGGCGTTTGGTGAAGGCCTGGTTCAGGCAGCCATTGCCCGCTGGGCACACCTGGGGGTGGCACTCGTACATCAGCATGCGGTTAATACACTCAGAGTCGATGCCACACGGGTTCTCGTCTGAAGCCTTGCAGTTACAGCGTGGGATCTCTGATAGGTCAGCCGTGATGAACTGCACCTTCCCGATTGGCCGATTCACCTGAGGGGTTAGGCGAGTGACTTCAGAGGAATGAAGTTGCAAAGGGGGTGTGGTAATACTTCTACAGCTCAAAACTAAAACTTAAAGGTCCAACGCAGACTTTTTAAAATCTCAATATCAAATCATTTCTGGGTAACAATTAAGTACCTTACTGTTTTCAATAAAAATTGTCAAAAATGTACAAAAATAGCTTGTTAGCAAAGAGCAATTTCTCAAGCATGACTTCTGTTAGTTGGGAGTCTGGGAGTGATCTAAGTGGGGAAGGGAAAACTGAAAACTAGCTGTTATTGGCAGAAAGGTTTGTAACTCTCCTTTTTATTGGTCTATTAACTAATTTACCGTCTGGTGACGTCACCAGGCAGGCCAAAACCTCATCCCTCCAAAACAGGCTGACATTTCAGGCAGTCTTATCAGACAGCTCTTACACTAAAAGGCCATTATTATAATTTTCACAATTTTACAGTATTATTGCAAGTTCATAGTAGAAATACACACTGAGTGTACAAAACATTAGGAACACCTGCTGTTTCCATGACATAGACAGACCAAGTGAATCCAGTTGAAAGCAATGATACTTTATTGATGTGACCTGTTAAATCCACTTCAATCAGTGTAGATGAAGGGGAGGAGACAGGTTAAAGAATGATTTTAAGTCTTGAGATATGGATTGCGTATGTGTGCCATTCAGAGGGTGAATGGGCAAGACAAAATATTGACGTGCCTTTGAATGGGGTATGGTATTAGGTGACAGGCGCATTGGTTTGGGTGTGTCAAGAACTGCAACGCTGCTGGGTTTTTCACACTCAACAGTTTCCTGTGTGTATCAAGAATGGTCCACCACCCAAAGGACATCCAGCCAACTTCACACAACTGTGGGAAGCATTGGAGTCAATATGGGCTAGCATCCCTGTGGAACACTTTCGACACCTTTTAGAGTCCATGCCCCAATGAATTGAGGCTGTTCTGAGGGCAAAAGCGGGTACAACTCAATATTAGGAAGATGTTCCTAATATTTTGTACACTCAGTGTATATAAAACACAGGAAGTCATGTTTTTGACTTCAATGGGCCTTTAATGTATACATTTTGTGCGGCAAGAGATGTGGCAGTTATGGTACCTTGATGTGTCTGTATGGAGGGGGTTTCTTGTCATTCCTCCTGTCCTCCTGAAGCTGTCTTAGTTCTTTCTCTGCCTGCAGTTTCAGAAACCTGCGAGCAGCTTCCTCCAAAGCTGGGGAAAGATTAACATAAAGTCAACGACAACCTTGTCATAATTCACTTTGACAAAACACTCTTACTCTCTGCACACACCCACGCTACACACACTTGCACAGCTCAAGCCTCCCCTTCAAATTTCCTCTACTGCCAATCAAAATTGGTGTGAATACCTTTCTTGTAGATGACGTCGACACCTTTCCCCATCTTCTCCTTGTTGTTGGTGTCTACGTCCATGTAGGGGAAGACTCTGGCTTGGTAGGTCCACAGGTAGTCGTTGGAGCCAAAAAAGTGCACAGGGAACTCGCCTACGTCGTGCCTCATACGCAGGATGTTCTCCGGGATGTTCTTGGGATGGTTGACCTCCGCAGGCCACCACCTAGACAGAAGATAGGAAGGGAAAAGACGATATGAACAAGAAAAGGAAATGGGACATGGCAGAAAAAACACTACCATTTGCAACCACTGCCATATTGTGAAGAGAAATACAGGTGCATTTCAGTTCTCAGTACCTTGGTGGTTTTGTAATGTCAGAACACCTAAAGGACACATTATCATGAGGAATGTGGTTCAGGCAGGGAAGGACTTAATATCCTGGATGCCATCTGTTTCGTCTTTAGGCAACTTGTTGCTGTTTTGACAACCAATGGATAGCCAGTGAGGTTGGTCCCCAGGCGGCTGTACTGACCTGTACCGGCCCACTTTGACCCACAGGATGTCCTTATAGTGGGGCTTCTTCCCGGCCTGGCAGTCGTTACAGAACCAGCTGCCCTCGGGCATGTCGATGTTCAGACACTCCCGGTGGAAGGCAGCAGGACACGACTCACAGCACAACAGACTGCCCCCTGGAGCATGGGAGAGGAATAACAGTTTGTCTACTGGACTGGTCTATGAGATTGAAAACTCAGATGAGCAAACAGAGATGTAACTGGGCTGTAGTACATATGAACTCTGATCATGTGTTCTGCGAAAATTGTACCCTGATCATGTAATACACATTACATATGTAGGTAAGTATTTACTGAGTGTATCTATGCATATCGGACTCTAACAACCCAACATATGTGGAGGCCGGCGTACCTTCAGAGCAGACAAAGCACCAGCTGACGTTGACGTGTTCATGGTTTCGGAATCCCCTGCGGGGGGTGAAGTGGTTGGGACACAGGAAGCTGTTGTTGGCCAGGACCACACTGCCCGCTGCCATGCAGTAATCGTTGGCATGGTACGCCACAGGGCATCGCACACAGCGTGTCAGACGACCTACAGGCCACACAACACAGGGGGGACAGAGGCAGAATGAGCTGTTAGTTAGAATATCTAGTACACATACAGTACCCATCGAAAGTTTGGACGCACCTACTCATTCAAGAGTTTTTATTTATTTGTTACTATTTTCTACATTGTAGAATAATAGTGAAGACGTCAAAACTATGAAATAACAAATATGGAATCATGTAGTAACCAAAAAATTGTTAAACTAATTAAAATATATTTTATATTTCAGATTCTTCAAAGTAGCCACCCTTTGCCTTGCCAACAGCTTTGCACACTCTTGGCATTCTCAGAACCAGCTTTATGAGGTAATTACCTGGAATGCATTTCAATTAACAGGTGTGCCTTGTTAAAAGTTAATTTGTGGAATTTGTTTCCTTCTTTATGCATTTGAGCCAATCAGTTGTGTTGGGACAAGGTATGATTGGTAAAAGACCAAGTCCATATTATGGCAAGAACAGCTCAAATAAGCAAACAGAAACGACAGTCCATTATTACTTTAACTTCTTATGGGCAGGTGGGACAGTAGCGTACCACCTGGCCAACATCCGGTGAAATTGCAGAGCGCGAAATTCAGAAATACCAAATTCAAATATTTAACATTCTTGAAAATATATGTGTTATGCATCAAAATAAAGCTTAACTTCTTGTTAATCCAGCCGCTGTGTCAGATTTCAAAAAGGCTTTACGGCGAAAGCAAACCATGCGATTATCTGAGGACAGCGCCCCACATACAAACACCTGAAAATCATATCTCAACCAGGCAGGTGCGCCACAAAAGTCAGAAATAGCGATATAATTAATGCTTTACCTTTGAAGATATTCTTCCCAGAAACATCACAAAACGTCCTTTTGTTCGATAATGTCCTTCTTTATGTCTCAAAAAATTATATTTATTTAGCGTGTTTGATTCAGAAATACACCGGTTTCAACTCGTCCAACAAGCCTACAAAGTATCTAATAAGTTACCTGTAAACTTGGTCGAAACATTTCAAACAACATTCCTAATCCAACCTCAGGTACCCTAAAACGTAAATAATCAATACAATTGAAGACGGAATAAACTGTTTCTAATACCGGATAAAAACAACGTGAAGCGTGCTCCAGTTCATGCACACCAAAACAGTAGAGTCCACCTGGAGTGACACTTACAATACTGCCATCTACCCAAGAGAGGTTAAGACAGGCAGGTCAGTCAATATGGAAAATTTGAAGAACTGAAAGTTTCTTCAAGTGCAGTCGCAAAACCCATCAAGCGCTATGATGAAACTTGCTCTCATGAGGACTGCCACAGGAAAGGAAGACCTAGAGTTACCTCTGCTGCTGAGGATAAATTGTTAGTTAACTGCACCTCAGATTGCAGCCTAAATAAATGCTTCACAGATTTCAACTAACAGACACATCTCAACATCAACTGTTCAGAGGAGAATGCATGAATCAGGCCTTCATGGTCAAATTGCTGCAAAGAAACCACTACTAAAGGACACCGATAATAAGAAGAGACTTGTTTGGGCCAAGAAACACGAGCAATGGACATTAGACCGGTGGAAATCCGTCCTTTGGTCTGATGAGTCCAAATTTGAGATTTCTGTTCCATCCGCCGTGTCTTTGTGAGACACAGAGTAGGTGAATGGATGATGTCTGCATGTGTGGTTCCCACAGTGTAGCATGTCGGAGGAGGTGTGATGGTGCTTTGCTGGTGACACTGTCAGTGATTTATTTAGAATTCAAGGTACACTTAACCAGCATGGCTACCACAGCATTCTGCAGTGATACTCCATCCCATCTGGTTTGCTTTTAGTGGGACTATCATTTGTTTTTCAACAGGACAATGACCCAAAACACAGCTCCAGGCTGTACTTGACCAAAGAGAGTGATGGACTACTGCATCAGATGACCTGGAATCCACAATCACCAGACCTCAACCCAATTGAGATGGTTTGGGATGAGTTGGACCGTAGAGTGAAGGAAAAGCAGCCAACAAGTGCTCAGCATATGTGGGAACTGTTGGAAAAGCATTCCTCGTGAAGCTGGTTGAGAGAATGCCAAGAGTCTGCAAAGCTGTCATCAAGGCAGTGGGTAGCTACTTTGAAGAATCTCAGATATAAAATATATTTGGATTTGTTTAACACTTTTTTGGTTACTACATGACTCCATATGTGTTATTTCTTAGTTTTGATATCTTCACTTTATTCTACAATGTAGGAAACTGTAAAAAATAAATAAAAACCCATGAATGAGTAGTTGTGTCCAAACCTTTGACTGGTATTTACTTCCCACAGCTAATTTCAAGTAGTGGGTCTTTCTATCATAGTGTTGATATGAACTATCTGAATTTCTTGTGCAAAATGAAAATTATTTGAGAAAACATATGTCATCCCGTTCTCCTGTAGAGTTACCAGGGTAAGGTGATTGCAATTGAGAAGATTTGCATAAAATCGAATTAAACTGAACTGTGCTGGGTGGAGCAGAGCAGCACACACCTTTGGGGACGGAGGGGTTGACAGGGTTAGTGATGAAGCAGGACAGACAGACGTGGAGGGAGCAGCGGAAGCCCCCGTGCAGGGGGGCAACGGGAGCGTGATTGGCGATACACTCTCCATGGTAGAACTTCCCACACACTGGGATCATACAGCGCCTCACGTTCTCCCCGGGCTTCTTACACGCAAAACAGGTATGGACACCTAGCAACAAACACATCAAGTTTAATAAACTGGTTTGCTTTTACAAGCCAGAGAGAATGGTGGATGTTAGGATGAGAGGGTAACTGAGGGGAGAGAATCAGCAAAATTATGTGTGAAACAATCAGATAGCACACTGATAACTCTAGATGCAGCTAATAATAGTCTTTCCACAATTTTGTCCAAGTAGGAATGAGGCATAAAAAATATGTTAATGAGGATACAGTGGTTGTGTTTTTACAGAATATATGCTTGACCCACCAGACTTGCACTCCTGGCAGATGAACTTCCCTTTAGGAGGCTCTGTGAGGCCGCTACACTGGAGGTGGAAGGCCCCACAACACTGGCCCTCACACAGCAGAAGATCCCCAGTCTTCTCACATACCTACCCATACAGTCCATAAAGGTTTACACAACATTAGAACAATGTACACAGCTGTCTGAAACTTTCTGATGGGCAAAGAGCAAACAGACTCCACAATCACTTATAGCACTTTAACCTTTTCACATGTGAGTTCCAAATATCCCTAACGGTCACCCCAGCGTGAGTTGTTTTATGCACATTCCAAAATGGGATTGTTTCGCAACGTGATAGTTATCACACGCTGCCTGATAATTATCTGTAGGTTATGTTTCAACTTGTCAATTTCAAATGATTTTTTATCAAGTTTTATTCTCTAACAACAGTTTGAATTGAGGTGTGTTCCGCCTCCACATTAATTAACATAGAAGTATCCCATTTCACTGTTGCAGACAATTTATGTTTGAGGCTTTACTGAGCTGGACAAATTTCTTCAAGGAGAGCCCAAGCACTTCCTCAGTGTTACGCAGATCGAGTATGCAGACATTTACCCAGTCTTGCACAAACTTTTTCCCTCTGGCACATTTTTGGGCTGGCGCTCTCAATGCCACTATTGTTGTTTCCCCCCAAAATTATAACTTTGGACATGTGTGTTGCTATCAAAGTAAGTGCCGTATTTTCTGTATAACGTGTTGTCGTTTCACAGTACAGTACCAGTCAAGAGTTTGGACACACCTGCTCATTCAAGGGTTTTTCTTTATTTTTTCTTTATTTTCTACATTGTAGAATAATAGTGAAGACATCAAAACTATGAAATAGCACGTATGGAATCATGTAGTTAACAAATAAGTGTTAAACAAATCAAAATCTATTTTATATTTGAGATTCTTCAAAGTTGCCACCCTTTTCCTTGATGACAACTTTGCACACTCTTGGCATTCTCAGAACCAGCTTCACCTGGAATGCTTTTCCAACAGTCTTGAAGGAGTTCCCACATATGCTGAACACTTGTTGGCTGCTTTTCCTTCACTCTGCGCTCCAACTCATTCCAAACCATCTCAATTTGGTTAAGATAGGGTGATTGTGGAGGCCAGGTCATCTGATGCAGGTCATCAGACCAAAGGACAGATTTCCACCCATCTAATGTCCATTGCTCGTGTTTCTTGGCCCAAGCAAGTCTCTTCTTCTTATTAGTGGTGGTTTCTTTGCAGCAATTCGACCAGGGAGGCCTGATTCACACAGTGTCCTCTGACCAGTTGATGTTGAGATGTGTCTGTGAAGCATTTATTTGGGCTGCAATTTCTAAGGTTGGTAACTGAATTTATCCTCTGCAGCAGACGTAACTCTGGGTCTTCCTTTCCTGTGGTGGTCCTCATGAGAGGCAGTTTCATCATAGTGCTTGATGGTTTCTGCGACTGCACTTGAAGAAACTTTCAAAGTTCTTCAAATTATCTGTATTGACTGAGCTGCATGTCTTAAAGTAATGATGGATTGGCGTTTCTCTTTGCTTATTTAAGATGTTCTGGCCATAATATGGACTTGGTCTTTGACCAAATAGGGCTATCTTCTGTATACCAACCCTACCTTGTCACAACACAACTGATTGGCTCAAATGCATTAAGAAGGAAATAAATTCCACAAATTAACTTTTAACAAGGCACACATGTTAATTCAAATGCATTCCAGGTGACTACCTCATGAAGCTGGTTGAGAGAATGCCAAGAGTGTGCAAAGCTGTCATCAAGGCAAAGGGTGGCAATGTTGAAGAATCTATAACATAAAATATATTTAGATTTGTTTAACACTTTGTTGGTTACTACATGATTCCATATGTGTTATTTCATAGTTTCTACAATGTATAAAATAGTACAAAATAAAGAAAAACCCTTGAATGAGTAGGTGTGTCCACATTTTTGACTGGTACTGTATGTACAGTATATGTAGAGCATAATGTATTTACAGTTTTATTCACATTGACATGTACTTGTGACAAATAATGCATTCCGATTATTGCATAGATTGTAATAGATACCTGCGATATGTGTAAAATACTCTTTTAAGGTTGTACTAATTATGATGAGCTAATGCTAAGCTATTTGCCAGCTATGTGTGGCACCATGTTTGTTGACATTATACAATGCATTCTGGGTGTCACGTAAACATCTGTCAGACCAAAGATGTTATAATGAGATGAAGGAATGGTTCACTTATCTTTCGAGTAAACTTCCGCAATTGAATGGAAGTGATTGATCGTAGACGACACACCACTTCAACATGCATACTGCAAACAGACCAAACTCATCTTGCCTCCTCTTCATATCTTTGGTTGGAGTGAAAAAACAAACATGGTGGCGTGCACAAACGAAATATCGCCGGATTACTTAAGATTTTTAGAAAGTGTTTTACTCAATTATTTCGATCAATGGTGAGCTCACCCATGATGTGATGAATTATAAATAGTAATTGCTATTAGATAATTCATATTGTGGTTTCTGTCAGCCGAGAGTTAGTGCTAGGACTAATGTAGCCTACATTTTCCGGCTGAATGATTGTGTTATGACGTTGCTACTTCTGAATGTCTGAACATTGCATCCAAAAATAAACTGCTCACATTCAGGACATAACTTTGTGAGGACTGTGTTTGTGCAAAATGTTTCTGTGAAAAAACAGTGTGGCCAGCTCAATCGCAGACTGTTGCGTCAATCGAAACTGGACGTTCTAAATAAGAGTTCTAATCACACCGGTTTGAGTATATCCTGCAGGGACCACTGTAGAATGATCACACCCGTTTGTTGGTACATGTCAAAGGGTTAAATAAACACAAGGTAACCACTCTTTTTATAGATTTTTTTCCCAATTTCGTGGAATCCAATTGGTAGTCCTGTCCCATCGCTGCAACTTCTCTACGGACTCGGGAGAGACGAAGGTCACGAGCCGTACGTCCTCCAAAACACAACCCAGCCAAGCCGCACTGCTTCTTGACACAACGTCCGCTTAACCCGGAAGCCAGCTGCACCAATGTGTCAGAGGAAACACTATACACCTGACTAACGTGTCAGCGTGCATTGTGCCCGGCACGCCACAGGAGTCGCTAGTGCACGATGGGACAGGAATATCCCTGCCGGCCAAGCCCTCCCCTAACACCGGACAAAGCTGGGCCAATTGTGCGCCACCCCATGGGTCTCCCGGGCGCGGCCTGCTGCGACAGAGCTTGGACTCAAACCAGGATCTCTAGTGGCACAGCTAGCGATGCAGTGCCTTAGACCACTGCGCCACTCTGGAGGCCCCTTACCACTCTTATATTGGTGATGTTAGACGTACTCACCTGACACACATTCTCCTTCAATGAGGCCACGCCCCCTCTGTCCATTATGATCTTCTTATTGGGGAAGAGTGTGTCATCGCACTGTGAAGACTCCTCCCTCATGGATGAAAAGCTGTCATCGAAACTGGATGCAAAACCCTGAGGTGCAAATAAGAAGAAAATCAGCAGGACAGTTCAAGCACCGAAAGCCACATTGCAAGCAATCATGCCGTAACACTATTCGATGCAGAATGTTTTCAGGTACGTATTGATGCATGTTTTAGTGTTATTCTTTTCTTTTTTGGGTCGTTATTTTGTAATTACAATTTTACCATGTAATTTCTATGTTATTATCAGGTAAAACATATGGACCATCAAATTAAGCTGCAGATTTAACCTCTTGTCTGACCTCTGGGTCTATGGTGTCCCTCCCATCGTCATGGAGATTAGTGTCCTTAGTGGGGGGCGTGGTGAGGTCGATGTCTGACCCCCTCTCCATGCAACTCTGTGTCTGGGGGCAGGGTGCAGGGGTGCAGGGCAACATTGTGGAGGATGCAGTGGTGGATGTCATTGGTTGCTTGAACTTTGATTTAAAGGAGTGTTGTCTAGAGCCTGGGGAAAAAAATAGTCAAGTCAACTTTGATCCCAAGACCAATCAAACCTCTGAATTGACAATCATGAGGTAAATGAAAGCAGTATCACAAAGCATTGTGATAAACAGTATATAGCCTTACATTTCTTAATGCTTTTCCTGTACACATCTTACACAACAGTGGGAAAGACGCTTAAGAACTGTGTAATGCGGACAGTTTGAGGGAGGTCCTTCCTGTGTAGACTGACCTGAATGAACAGCCTGGCTTGATGAGCTGGACTTCAGGGGCTTGACCTGTAATACACAATTAACCAGTCAACCCCTGCTGTAAGGCCTTCACTACTGTGATAGGCCTTACAGCCTATCACAGTAGTGACCAGATACAAAAATCCTTAAAGGGGCAATCTGTAATTGGTACATTTTTTTCTTTACTTTAAAATTAATTATATATAGCAATTGTTTCTTGAAGAATGTAACGTATAAATGCCTCATGAGCTTATTTCAACTGTCTAACCCCATCAGACCCAAAATATATATTTTTTCCCTCCACTGTTTGTAAACAATGTCATTGTAAACAAACACATTGTAAACAAACACTGTATAGCTTAAAAACATGATTAAAACTATCATTTTGATCTCATAGATGGTCAGTCCTTGCATCCATTGCCCCACCTAGTGGTTAGAGCGTTGGACTAGTAACCGGAAGGTTGCAAGTTCAAACCCCCAAGCTGACAAGGTACAAATCTGTCGTTCTGCCCCTGAACAGGCAGTTAACCCACTGTTCCTAGGCCGTCATTGAAAATAAGAATTTGTTCTTAACTGACTTGCCTAGTTAAATAAAGGTAAATAAATAATAATAATCTATGAATTTGGTGGTTACATTTCTCCAGCTCCATTCCTAAGCCCTTTACGCAAAAAGGTGGTGGGGTGTATGCTTTGTTATTGATTGAACTGCACATTGTCCCCTTAACCTTTCCGCTACCGACCCACCTCGACAACATCCGGTGAAGAGCGCCAAATTCAAAATACAGAAATAGTCATAATAAACATTTATAAAAAATACAAATGTTATACATCGGCTTGAAGATTAACTTCTTGTTAATCCAGCCACTTTGTCAGATTTCAAAAAGGCTTTACGGCGAAAGCATACTATGCGATTATCTGAGGACAGCGCCCCACTTACAAAAGCATACAATCATTTTACAACCAAGTAAAGGAATTACAAAAGTCAGAAATAGCGATAAAATGAATCACTTACCTTTGATGATTTTCATATGGTTGCAGTCACAACAGTCCCAGCTACACAATAAATGTTTGTTTTGTTCGATAAAGTCCATCTTTATATCCCAAAAACTCAGTTTTGTTGGCGAGTTTTGTTCAGTAATCAACTGGCTCAAAGGCGATCAAAAAATACAGAAAAATACATCCTCACGTTGTCAATTGTCTAAATAATCAATAATATTTCAACCGGACAAAAGCGTATTCAATAGAAAGGAAAAACAACAAAGGGCGTGCACTTGGTCACACGTGCAAACCAGCACTGCATGATTCTACAATCCACTGACAGAAAGGTCTCATTCTTCTTAATTTTTCAGAAAACAAGCCTGAAACAATGTCTAAAGACTGTTGGCATCTAGTGGAAGCCATAGGAACGGCAATCTGGGTCCTAACACATTAGATACTCTATACTCTCTTCAATTGAAAACTACCCACATCTAAAAAATCCCACTTCCCGGATGGATTTTCCTCAGGTTTTCGCCTGCCATATCAGTTCTGTTATACTCATAGATATTTTTTTTTTTAAATTGGAAACTTTAGAGTGTTTTCTATCCAAATCTACCAATTATATGCAAATCCAAGCTTCTGGGCCTGAGTAAACAGGCAGTTTACTTTGGGCACGCTTCTCATCCAGATGTCGAAATACTGCCCACAAGCCAAAAGAAGTTTGAACCTTTCTAGGGCAGGGGTTCCGCTCGACAACATTCCGCTGAAAAGGCTGCGCGCGAAATTCAAAAATATTTTTTTGAAATATGTAACTTTCCAACATTAACAAGTCCAATACAGCAAATGACAGATAAGCATCTTGTTAATCTACCCATTGTGTCCGATGTCAAAAATGCTTTACAGCGAAAGCACAACATATGATTATGTTAGGTCATAGCCAAGTCGAAAAAACACAGCCATTTTTCCAGCCAAAGATAGGAGTCACAAAAAGCAGAAATATAGATAAAATGAATCACTAAACTTTGATGATCTTCATCAGATGACACTCATAGGACATCATGTTACACAATACATGTATGTTTCGTTCGATAATGTGCATATTTATATCCAAAAGTCTCTGTTTACATTGGCGCCTTACGTGCAGTAATGTTTTGATTCCAAATCCAAAGCCATTTTGGAGTGAACAAAGTTAGAAACAACACCATAAATATTCACTTACTTTTGATGATCTTCATCAGACGGCACTCTGATGAATCCTAGTTCGACAATAAATGAGTGATTTGTTCCATAAAGTTCCATAAGGTCCATCATTTATGTCCAAATAGCCACTTGTTGTTAGCGTGTTCAGCCCAATAATCCATCTTCATGAGGCGCAGACACTTCGTCCAGACAAAAACTTGAAAAGTTCCGTTACAATCCTTTAGAAACATGTCAAACGATGTATGGAATCAATCTTTAGGATGTTTTTAACATTAAATATCAATAATGTTCCAACCGGAGAATTCCTTTGTCTTCAGAAAAGCACTGGAACGAGAGGTAACTCTGTCGGGAGCGCACGTCATGAGACCAAGGCACTCTGCCAGACCACTGACTCAAAGAGGTCTCATGAGCCCCTCCTTTATAGTAGAATCCTCATTCAAGTTTCTAAAAGACGGTTGACATCTAGTGGAAGCCGTAGGAAGTGCAACTTTATCCATATCCCACTGTGTATTCGGAGGCCAAGCTTTGAAAAACGACAAACCTCAGATGTCCCACTTCCTGGTTGGATTTTTCTCAGGTTTTCGCCTGCCATATGAGTTCTGTTATACTCACAGACATCATTCAAACAGTTTTAGAAACTTCAGAGTGTTTTCTATCCGATACTAATACTAATATGATATATTAGCATCTGGGACCGAGTAGGAGGCAGTTCACTCTGGGCATGCTATTCATCCAAAAGTGAAAATGCTGCCCCCTATCCCAAAAAGGTTAATGAACAAAGCACAACCATTCCCTAACCCCTCCATACCTTTTTCTTTGGGATTGTGGCAGCCTCTGAGTATTCCAGAATCTTCAGAGTGGGTTTTCTCTGTCTCTTACGGATGGTTTCCAAGTAAGGAACGTCACCTGCCACAGGACAGCGTTATTGTGGACCTTTACACACATCTGGGTTAATGAGACCACTACTACAGAGGAGTAATGTAATAAAACCAGTAATTCCTTGGTTTCAGGGCACATTGCTTACGAAAACATTTTGTAATTTTTTGCAATTCAACCAAAGTATACATTTGATATGTAAATGGTTTCTCACCAACACTCTTTGTAAGACTGTCACACAACAGCGAAGGGTCTGCTTCAGGAGGCAGGGTTAGAGTATCTATGGACAGGATAGGTGCATCCTGAGGGGGAGTGTTCTCTATTCGGGGAGGGGCTTGTCCATTTGGGGTCTTGGATGGTTCCTCTGGGGGCAGGGATTGTATTTCAGGAAGTGGGTTCAGAGGGGCATGGTCATGTGTGGGTTTCTCTGATGGTAGGGGATCTGGTTTGTTGCTGTTGGACTGTGCCACCTGGAAAAACATGAAGAGGGTATAGAACTGGTATGATGATACAAAACCCTGAAAATCCAAGAGATGTAATACTGTATGTTTGAGTGAGCTACCTTTCCCAAAGACTGGAGGGCCTTTTTCTGTTTCTTCCTTGTGGAGAATATCTGATCATACTCTTCTGTCCATTCTATGAGTCTTTTGCTTGGTTTTCTAATTCGTTTATGTGCTGATGAAGGACAAGTGTGCAAAAAGTATGAATATGCCACACATGTAAAAACCATGACATTTCATGATCTACAGAATTTGGCATCATGGCCCTGAATCGGAAGCTATCACATTATAGCTTTTGATATTTTCATTATGGTATAATTCCCAAAGCAAAGTCAATGCATTGATCAGTCATAATCTCCTTTGGGATACCCTTCTGTCAAACCAAGAAGAAGAAAAAACTATTCCTTACCTGTGGGAGCCTCCTGGCCTTCCCCAGTACTTTGTGTAGTGTTTGCAGAATTGATGGCAGGAATAATCTGCTGGTCCAACCTTGTCTTTGTCTGAAAGGACACTGATGGGTCTGCACCACCCTGCTCCAAAGGCACCATGTTCTGTAGTCTCTCATTCATTAGCCCACTGCAGCCCTCCCCCAACCCCCCTAATGTCCCTGAATCATGGTTAAACTTCGGACAGGCATTGCTAGAAAGATGGTGTGAGGCCTCCATCCCAAGGTAGCCAGGTCCAGGAGACCTCTTACCACAAGGCTCTTTTCTATTAGGTTTATTTTTAGTCCCAGACAAGCCTCTCTTTTTGGCTGACCTTTTCAAGTCCTGGTTTATGCTGCCTTCAAGTTGTGGGATTTCTACTTTCAGAGAAGACTTGAGCATGGGTTTGGCCTTTGTTTTGCCCTTGCACTGTTGACTTTTACTGAGACTAGGGCCTTGACTGAGTGACTCCTCTCCTAGTAAGGGTGGAATTACTGAAGGCTCCTCTTTTACATGGGCAGTGGGTGGTCCGATTTCCAGCTCCAAGGGTGTACCATGTTTCTCCCTGGTATCGTGCTCGTCCTTCAGCAGCATGAGAAAAGTACTGAACTTGTAGTTAGTGTCTGGTTTAAAAGACACATGTTTTCCATCACCATCACTTGATTCCAGGGACTTGAAGGATAACTCTTTGATGTCTTTGAAGACATCCATGGGAGAGAAGCATGGCGAGGGAGAGGAACAGGAGGAGATGTGAGACACACGGTTCTCTTTCTTTTCCTTCCCAGAAGTTAGAGGTATGAAATCCGCAGGCATCTGGGATACAAAGAAGCTCTCATTTTCTGTCTTAACCTCTGCCTCAAAGTCCTTCGACCTGGTGAACTTTGATGAAGAGCAATTTGGAAAAGCCATGATCTGATTATCGTTGTCAACCTTTGAAGGTTTGTCCTCTGTATAACAGTTTGTTTTGGTCTCTGGTTTATCAGAGGGCGTGTTTTTGGAAGATGACACCTTCCGCTCAGCTTCCTCCATAGCTTTAAGAGCTCTGGTCATGAGGCGGTTGCTAGCGGGCAGATGCGCAGGCTGCTTGCCCAGGTCCTTCGACTGATCCGTGAGCTTGGGCACACTTAAGACTGGAGTCTTAAACTGATTACCAGTCATTGCTTTGACTGTTGCATTGGACACTGGAGTCTTCGACTGATCAGCAGGGCGTTCTTTGACTATTACACTGGACACTGAAGTCTTCAACTGATGACTAGAGCATTCCTTGATTGCCACACTGGACACTTGTGTCTGTCTGTTGACAGCAGCTGCAGTTTGAGTATTTTTCTTGCAGGGGCCCTTGCTAAAGGAATTGTGTTTAGATATGGAGGTGGTAGTGATGAGTCGCCTGTCTTTTCCTGGTTTGCTGAACCACAGGCCAGTTTGGACTTCAGGCTGCTTCTTCACTTTTTCTACTACTGGAACTGAGGGCTGAGTCTGAGAGGGCTTGGATTGACGCTCAAGTGCTTTAGGACACAAAATATTGGGGATAGAGTCAATGTCCAAATACGGACATTCTTCGATGTCCCCCTCTGGCTTGTCAGTGCTTCTTAATGTTTCAGTGTTGAAGAACTCATTTTTGGCTTTTGATGCTTTAGTTGGATTCTTCTTCCTCTGAGGCTTCTTGAAAATGCTTCCTTTTGGGGAAGATTTACTTTGTGGTGACACAGTTCCGTTTGTTATGTGACTTGGTGCAGGGGATATAGAGGCAGATGGAATGGAGGAAGGGGGAATTGGAAGGTCCTTGTTCTCTAATATGGACCCATCATGGAGGGTTGTATCTATGGAGTCAGGTCTAGAGGGCCCCATTTTGGGCCGCTCTGGGAGGACAGCTTCTGCCTCAGCCACACTTTTTTCCCAAGATGCTTTAAAACGCTTGGGTATCTATGGAGGAAAATAAAGTGTTTTTGTAATCACAAATATTTGTATTTTGGATATATTCAGGTAAAACATGATTGGTTATTGTCCAACATACAAAAAAGCTGAGCCACATGTTTGATTCACATTAATAATTACAGTGTATTTGTAGTCTTTGTCTCTTTGCCTTCCTCTCCTGCGTATCAAGGGGAGCTGTTCAAACTCAAAGCCTCCATGAAAAGTGTGTGTAGCTTTTCCTGCGACCCAGGCCAGTTCCAACGGCTCTCCAAAGGTTCTGATGTGGTACTGCCGACAAGGCCTATCACTGGGCTCTGAAACATCACCACACAGGAGCAAAGGATCCGGTAGATTTCATATTCATTTAACCTTTATCACAGGTATAAAATACATTTTGCAAGAGAGATGTGTCCATTTCAATGTAAAGTGGATTGTGAAATATAACACTTCCAAGCTAGTACAAATCTGTCCTACAAGATCAGTTAAAAAAACAATGAGTTGTTAAAATAATACCCAGGACCAGGGCCTACCTTTCATTTTGTGGTAGGTTCCCTGTACTTGGTCAACTGTCATCTCACAAGGCCACCAGGGTCTTCGGTTGAACTTTGCCCATATAACTTCACCCTCTAAAAACTTTACAGGTGGAAGGGACTTCTTCTTTGGGCTGTCCATCTGTTGATAGACACTAAATAATCAATATTTAAATTACTTCAATACATGTTTAAAAAGGTTTAAATTCATGTTATATGCAGTACCAGTCAAATGTTTGGACACACCTACTCATTCAAATGTTTTTCTTTATTTTACTATTTTCTAGAATAGTGAAGACATCAAAACTATGAAATAACAGATATGGAATCGTGTAGCAACCAAAAAAGTGTTAAACAAATCAAAATGTATTTTAGATTTAAGATTCTTCAAAGTAGCCACCCTTTGACTTGATGACAGCTTTGCACACTCTTGGCATTCTCTCAACCAGCTTCATGAGACAGTCACCTGGAATGCATTTCAATTAACAGGTGTGCCTTGTTAAACGTTAATTTGTGCAATTTCTTTCCATCTTAATGCTTTTGAGCCAATCAGTTGTGATGTGACAAGGTAGGGGGTATACAGAAGATAGCCATATTTGGTAAAATACCAAGTCCATATTATGGCAAGAACAGCTCAAATAAGCAAAGACAAGCAACAGTCCAACATTACTTTAAGACATGAAGGTCAGTCAATACAGAACATTTCAAGAACTTTGAAAGGTCCTTCAAGTGCAGTCGCAAAAACCGTCAAGCGCTATGATGAAACTGGCTCTCATGACAGTTACCAGCCTCAGAAATAGCAGCCCAAATAAATGCTTCACAGAGTTCAATTAACAGACACATCTCAACATCAACTGTTCAGAGGAAACTACGTGAATAAGGCCTTCGTGGTTGAATAGCTGCAAAGAAACCAATACTAAAGGACACCAATTAGAAGAAGAGACTTGCTTGGGTCAAAAAACACGAGCAATGGACATTAGACCGTTGGATATCTGTCCTTTGATTTTTGTTTCCAACCGCTGTGTCTTTGTGAGACGCAGAGTAGGTGAACGGATGATCTCCGCATGTGTGGTTCCAATCGTGAAGCATGGTGTGGGGGTGCATTTCTGGTGACACTGTCAGTGATTTATTTCGAATTCAAGGCACACTTAACCAGCATGGCTACCACAGCATTCTGCAGCGATACGCCATCCCATCTTGTTTGAGCTTAGTGGGACTATCATTTGTTTTTCAACAGGACAATGACCCAACACACCTCCAGGCTGTGTAAGGGCTATTTGACCAAGAAGGAGATTAATGGAGTGCTGCATCAGATGACCTGGCCTCCACAATCACCCAACTTCAACCCAATTGAGATGGTTTGGGATGAGTTGGACTACAGAGTGAAGGAAAAGCAGCCAACAAGTGCTCAGCATATGTGGGAACTCCTTCAAGACGGTTGGAAAAGCATTCCAGGTGACTACCTCATGAAGATGGTTGAGAAAATGCCAAGAGCATGCAAAGCTGCAATCAAGGCAAAAGGTGGCTACTTTGAGGAATACAAAGTATATTTTGATTTGTTTAACACTTTTTTGGTTACTACATTATTCCATATGTGTTATTTCATATTTTTGATGTCTTCACTATTATTCTACAATGTAGAAAATAGTAGAAAATACAGAAAAACCTTTGAATGAGTAGGTGTGTCTAAACTTTTGACTGGTACTGTAAGTAAAAAAAGTATTATATCAGAATTTACATGCCAATTTATATACGCAAATGTAAACATATGCAAGCATTCCAATATTTTCCAAGACTAAACGGTTGCTGAGTTGCCAGGACCAAAGTCCTGGTAAATTAGGTTAGGTAAAGTTAAATCCATGCAACTCTATCCTAATTTTCACCAGATGCAAGATAGTGCAAATCCACATTATATTACCAACTATCTTTTAAACACTAAAATGCATATATCAGCTCTGTGCACACTCTCTAGCCTAGATGTCAGTCAACCTGACTAAACTTGTATCAACTGATCATGCATAACATTCCAGCCACTAAACAAAGCTCTGGATATGGCCTGACTAATGACTTTTCTCTGTGCAGGTGTTTTATTAATTTCAAAAGGTATTTCAAAAGGTATAATTTCAACTATTGATTGTAATTCACCATATGATATGCTGGAATTACATGGATCATCTCCAGCTCTGAGGATCTTATCTATTATAGAGGAAGTGACCTCGCTTGACCTTTCTTGCTAATTAGTTAGGATTTAGGCCTCTCACTATCTTCATTGACATTTCACATATAATCAAAACCAATAAGCTTGACAATTTATGTTGCAGAGTAAAGCAGGTGATCTGGACTGAAAAGGAAGTACCCAGGCCAGAACTGTGACATGTTACAGGATTAAATTTGAGGGCTGTTGGGTACTGCATGATGTTGCTGTCAATAGCCATGTTATGTAAAAGGTTCATAACAGTAGTAGGACTTGCCATTGAAGGCCCAGAGGGGCTATTCCCAAGAGAGAGCGGCTCACAGTTACTCCTCCAGTCCTCGTCTGAACCTTCATGTGCCGTTAATGGGGGGACACTAGGGGACTGCAAGCCTTTACCCAAAGATAGCCCTGGCTTCAGTAATTTCTTTACCTTCAAGTTAAAAAATTCAGGAAGAGGTTCAGGTGACTTTCCAACTTTGCTATGTCTGTCTGTCAGAGGTAAAGCTGTATCCTCATCATCCTCTTCGTCATCATCATCATCAAACAAAGTGGACTCAAAGTGCAGGCAGCCATTCGCAAAAGGGCTATTGCTATCCAGTGAAAAGTCTGGACTAGGTGGGTCAGAGAAGCAACAGTCACTCTTCTTCTCCACACTAGGATTAGTCTTACTGGTGTCTCTGTCTCTCCTGCCTGGCTCGGGAGCTGTGAGGGCCAAGGAATTCCCAAAGATAGTTTTCCCAACAGCATTCCGGGTGTGCGAGACCTCCCTCTCCCCCTCTCCAACCTGTATCAGGTCTGGGTGGCTGACCATGGTGGTCAGGTGCTGTAGCCTTCTCAGAGGACTGTAGGAAGAGGATAGGTTCTTGGGCATGAACCCATAGGTGGATGGAGGTTTGAGGGCAGGGGCGGTGGACAGTTGCATGGCACGTGGAGGGTCTAGTCTAGAATTGGGGTTATTGTGCTTTGAGGAGGGAGAGAAGGGGTCATTGGGGGCAGAGGTCACTGTTGGGTCAGTGTGACAGGCCTGAGCATTGCTGATGGGCAGTTCATAGGGCCGACTCATCCTGGTAAGGCTCCATCCTAAACATAAAAAAACAGAAAATAGGCCCAAAAAATATTTAAAAAAATAAGTGATAGCAACTTTAATTGCATTGATTTGCAATTATTGATCACATACAATTTGTTTTACTGTTCGTGGTTAGCTATTATAGAAAGTGGCAAAAATGGGGATGGTAATGGTATATTATTGAAAAGTTATTAAAAATGTTGTAAAAAAACAATAGTGTTGTAAAATTAGGAAAGTTTTAAATGACTGAGTTTCGTTATATATAAAAGTGTGATATGGTTATCTTTCCCCACCTAAAAAAAATGGAAATAAAGTATTAGGCAACAGTGTCATTCCACTCCTCGCTACACCGCCAAGAACGTGGAATTGTGGCAACCTATTGCGCGTTTGGCAGGCCGCTGGTCATGTTAAAATTAGACCAGAGTACCTGTAATGACACGCTGTCCTGCCCAGCAACAACGAAGGGTTAAGTTGATTTCAAAAGACTGATGAAGAAATCGCGAAACCAAGAATAAAATGGACAGCTCCTGACAGCGCCTGTGCATCAACTCTGTGTGCCATGGCTCACGAGGCACCACAGATATATCGGTTCAGTGCATAGCTGGCACGCGAACATACAGTATCGACACACAAGTTCACACTGCCACACATACGTACAGACTTCCACCGACAGATGTATACTGTGCACAATGACGGAATGTTTAAACAAATAAAAACGCGTATGACAATGATATGCCGCAAGAATCTTACCATTTAAATGTCGGTCACCGCAAAAACAACTGTCAAACCTTTCATTTCTATCATTAAATATGCTATTTTCGAATTTTGTGAAAGCGGATGAGGAGAATCCCAGCAGCAGCAATACTAGGCCAGGATCCTGTGGACATATACTCTACTTGCGATAGCTCTTACACCACCGGCGGCCCCTTCAAACGATAAATATATGCATGCATTTCACTTACTGAGAGAACCACCCATTTACAGCGACATATCATACAGTGCTATAAGTTTCTAATTCCTTGTTACCTCATATTCAATGCATTATTAAATTATGACTATTTCCTAGCTGTCGACCTGCCCCTTGCAGCCCCTGCCTGCCCGTGTCTGTGTGAGAGCGGACCAATCGGCACTGCCTCCCAACCCCCAGCTTGGAGTAATGCTGAGGCTTTGAGTTCCACCAAAAATATTTGGGATGGAAAAATTACGGGCATATTCCGCTCTACTGGTTTTTAATTATCACATAGATGTTCAATTGCTGTCATTCACATTAATCACTATGACATGCCTGTCATTTGCTCAATCTGTGCCAATAATGGCATCATATCATACCCCATATGGACATCTCATGCGCTTTTACATTTTGGGATTAGAAAGTTTTAGAATGTAAATGCATTCTAATATAGGCTACCCAGAAAACAGATGGCTTCCTTGTCTTTAGACGAGTTGCAAAACCTTTTTCTCTGCTCACCGGGTCCTTCAAAATGGAGTCGGTTCACAAAAAACAGGCCACAAAGTGTTAATATGCTCGATATGAAGTTCACATCAAAGCGAAAATGATTGAACCGCAACGCACACATCTCCAATCCATCCAAAACATTCCAAAGCCTCAATGCAAAGCTGCATTCATTCATTAAACACCATTGAATAAACCACTTTCCACAATAATATTTAGTGTATATCATATGTCAGGTTACAGAAGAAAGGTTCACGACGGGCAAATGTAACTGGTGTGTGTAGTAGGGGGACAGTGTTCCATAATTCGCAGGCATTTCCATAGACTCCATCATGCCCTGAACGTAAAAAGAGAGTTTGAATCACGTATTGTCTTATTTGTGTGGATTGTTGCAAAGGAAATTATATTGGTAGAGACCGTGGATAGGGGGTGGAGTGGAGTCGTCCTAGATAAATGCACAACCAATAAATATGCAAAGATGTTAATCAAATAACAGTTCTATATTTCGAGAAGGCAAGCTATGTCTTCACACTCTCCATAAAATTAATATGCGATATTTTTGATCGAGGGGGAAATCTGAAGCCTCACGGAAGAACTGCGCTGCCTGCTCAGCCTCGCTCGCATGAGCCTGGTGGGAGAGAGGGCCTGCAGTGTACGGCGATGGGCACACACACAGTCAAAATAGCGCCCCGACAGATCAAACACGTTCATGCGTCTACAAGCCCTACTAAACGCGTCTTTCTTTCCTTTTAGACTGCACTGTAACGAGAAAAAGATATATAACACGATGTAAAGCCTATCTATTTACATATCCGTCAAGAAATCGACTTAAAGTAAACTCTTACATCATCATCTTGTTGTGAGCCGTGTGTTCCTCTGTGCTGTGCTGTCTCTGTGTCTGTGCAGTTCGTAATGTCGGCAAAGTCAGTCATAGCAGAAGACAATGGTGGTTTGAGATAGGAGCACATGAGTTTCTGATGAAGTTAGTCAGGTTTAAGTAAGCCTTTTTATGGACCACTCTATTCTTATCTTATTTTACACCACATGCTGCCATGCCTGATTTATACACCTGTGCTCCTCCACCTCTACCCGAGCTGTTTTCACTCTTCACCTGTACAATGTGGACTCTTACAAGTATCTTATCTGTAAACGAGTTCATCATGCCTCTTTGTGGGGAGAGTGATTGACAGGCCCATTCTAAAGTCTGTCACTGCCTATTAGCCTACTTACTGACAGCTTGATTTGGTCACTTATGTTAATGAACTGTCCTCTATGAGTCCATGACACGACGATAATGTAATTCAGTCATGTGTCAGTATCCATACGCATGCTTTATTTGGTAACCCTTTACTAAAACTCTCTGTCATAAGGGCTACATAACACTGTTAGGCCTATAACACTTTTAACACTGCCATATGTTATTAACAGTAAGCTTTTGAAGTCAGTTTATAACCACCCTTAGCAGTGTTGTTAGAAAGCGGAAGTTGCCGGTTTTCAGGGATACAGTAACCTAACTGCTGTTTCCCCTGAAAAAGGGAAGTGGGGACTCCGCTCTGGCGTATTTCTACGCCTACTACATTAGTTTAGCTTGTATGACTTATGATGTCATATGCCACAATGAAGTAATTAGCTAGGTTTAAAATAGCCCAACTGGCTTAGGCAATTCTGACACAGCCAGAAGAGGACTGGCCACCTTCATAGCCTGGTTCCTCTCTAGGTTTCTTCCTAGGTTCTGTCCTTTCTAGGGAGTTTTTCCTAGCCACTGTGCTTCTACACCTGCATTGCTTGCTGTTTGGGGTTTTAGGCTGTGTTTCTGTACAGCACTTTGTGAGATCAGCTGATGTAAGAAGGGCTTTATAAATACATCTGATTGAATTAACAGTGTCATGATGACAGTGCAAAGTCTGCTGTCACAAGCGCACACCAACAGTCATGACTATTAATGACATAAGTAATGTCATTTTTATAACAGTGTTATATGTAGTATAAAGTGTAACTCTTTTTTCATAACACTACTAAACGTATTGAAAACTGTAATTGGCCCATTGATAATTCGAGGTCAGTGGGTCAATCAGATCTAACAGCTATTGGTGGTGGTGAATGCAAAACCCTGAAAAGTAAACAACTAAGTCATGATGCATTGATTATACTTAATACGACCTCCTGATTGCATGAGTGTAATTGTGTAACTGCAAATTAGAGCTTTTAACAGCAGTTTTGTGCTCTGAGGATGGTGAAGGTCACCTCTTCAAATCCACTGTGACGCTGTCCCCTTAATGATGATGCCATACTCCTCCCTGCTCTCCATCACCTTCCCAACCTGCTTATGAGTTATGACTCATCTGGCAAAGAAACAGAAACTGTTGTTATTACAAGTAAATGACATGCCTCAGAGGAGTAACCATTTCTATTTCTGTCATCTGTCACATTGCTACCAGTGTCCCCGAACAAAACAATCTCTCCTTCTCCTCCATAAGAATCAGTGCTTCATCTGAGCCATTGGAGCGTAACACCATAAAGTGTTCTTTAAGCAGACATTTATTCAGGTGGGGAAGGAAGTGGGTAGAACCACCATATGTAACATGTTGTTGTGTGTAAAAAACGGTGCATCCATTGCGTTATTATTGTTGTCTATTTGTGCGGTGGATGCAGCAGTTTGTTAAAGCCCTGGTTGGTTTACTCCCAGGCTCCTGCCACGCTCTGTCGCTCCTGTGGAGGCCAGAGAGAAAGGGAAGGAGGGAGGACGTATGGAGGTTGTTTCCTGCGGCCTTGGGAACAGGAAGCCGCTTAGTTAGTGGCGCGCCATTTCTTCCCCCTTCCACCTGCAGCATTGTGTATGAGACATGAGCCCATTGGCTCAGAGGACATGCAGCTGTACTTATGAACATTAGAATCACGAAGGCCCTACAACTCCTACTCTTAATTATTTAAACATCCAGTGCAATAGAATACATTTTAGATAAGATCCTTTAAAAAAGTTTTTGCACTTTAATCACAAGTTGTTTGGTTACATAGAAATCACTATACCTTTTCTGTATAACATATATCTATTAAATTGCACTATTATAGTGAGATTTCTACTATATTGACAAAATACAACCTCTCTCATGCTCCTCAAAAAAGGAAGTAGACACTAGAAGTAGAAGAAGTAGAAGAGCGGACATACTGTACTTGTATGGCGTTTGTATGGCCTATCAGGTCACAAAAAAAATATTTAATTTTAGTTTGGAGGCCAAATGTCCCAGACATTCAGATCTGATCTAATGAGGCCTACTGGGTCTGCGGCCAACAGGCTCCACTGCACTACTCACTCCTTACTCCACCTAGTGGTCAAATATAAGCTTGACCTCTGCCACCCAAAGCTCTAAAGCGACCATTATTTTTTCAGTAGGCCCTATTATGCCCTATAAGGGATGAATAGATATGGCATTGTTCTCTCTTTTTTTTTCCACCTTTATTTAACCAGGTAGGCAAGTTGAGAACAAGTTCTCATTTACAATTGCGACCTGGCCAAGATAAAGCAAAGCAGTTCGACAGATACAACGACACAGAGTTACACATGGAGTAAAACAAACATACAGTCAATAATACAGTATAAACAAGTCAATATACGATGTGAGCAAATGAGGTGAGAAGGGAGGTAAAGGCAAAAAAAGGCCATGGTGGCAAAGTAAATACAATATACAGTGCCTTGCGAAAGTATTCGGCCCCCTTGAACTTTGTGACCTTTTGCCACATTTCAGGCTTCAAACATAAACATACAAAACTGTATTTTTTTGTGAAGAATCAACAACAAGTGGGACACAATCATGAAGTGGAACGACATTTCTTGGATATTTCAAACTTTTTTAACAAATCAAAACTGAAAAATTGGGCGTGCAAAATTATTCAGCTCCTTTACTTTCAGTGCAGCAAACTCTCTCCAGAAGTTCAGTGAGGATCTCTGAATGATCCAATGTTGACCTAAATGACTAATGATGATAAATACAATCCACCTGTTCAGCCACCTTAAGTTAATACTTTGTAGCGCCACCTTTTGCTGCGATTACAGCTGTAAGTTGCTTGGGGTATGTCTCTATCAGTTTTGCACATCGAGAGACTGAAATTTTTTCCCATTCCTCCTTGCAAAACAGCTCGAGCTCAGTGAGGTTGGATGGAGAGCATTTGTGAACAGCAGTTTTCAGTTCTTTCCACAGATTCTCGATTGGATTCAGGTCTGGACTTTGACTTGGCCATTCTAACACCTGGATATGTTTATTTTTGAACCATTCCATTGTAGATTTTGCTTTATGTTTTGGATCATTGTCTTGTTGGAAGACAAATCTCCGTCCCAGTCTCAGGTCTTTTGCAGACTCCATCAGGTTTTCTTCCAGAATGGTCCTGTATTTGGCTCCATCCATCTTCCCATCAATTTTAACCATCTTCCCTGTCCCTGCTGAAGAAAAGCAGGCCCAAACCATGATGCTGCCACCACCATGTTTGACAGTGGGGATGCTGTGTTCAGGGTGATGAGCTGTGTTGCTTTTACGCCAAACATAACGTTTTGCATTGTTGCCAAAAAGTTCAATTTTGGTTTCATCTGACCAGAGCACCTTCTTCCACATGTTTGGTGTGTCTCCCAGGTGGCTTGTGGCAAACTTTAAACAACACTTTTTATGGATATCTTTAAGAAATGGCTTTCTTCTTGGCACTCTTCCATAAAGGCCAGATTTGTGCAATATACGACTGATTGTTGTCCTATGGACAGAGTCTCCCACCTCAGCTGTAGATCTCTGCAGTTCATCCAGAGTGATCATGGGCCTCTTGGTTGCATCTCTGATCAGTCTTCTCCTTGTATGAGCTGAAAGTTTAGAGGGACGGCCAGGTCTTGGTAGATTTGCAGCGGTCTGATACTCCTTCCATTTCAATATTATCGCTTGCACAGTGCTCCTTGGGATGTTTAAAGCTTGGGAAATCTTTTTGTATCCAAATCCGGCTTTAAACTTCTTCACAACAGTATCTCGGACCTGCCTGGTGTGTTCCTTGTTCTTCATGATGCTCTCTGCGCTTTTAACGGACCTCTGAGACTATCACAGTGCAGGTGCATTTATACGGAGACTTGATTACACACAGGTGGATTGTATTTATCATCATTAGTCATTTAGGTCAACATTGGATCATTCAGAGATCCTCACTGAACTTCTGGAGAGAGTTTGCTGCACTGAAAGTAAAGGAGCTGAATCATTTTGCACGCCCAATTTTTCCGTTTTTGATTTGTTAAAAAAGTTTGAAATATCCAATAAATGTCGTTCCACTTCATGATTGTGTCCCACTTGTTGTTGATTCTTCACAAAAAAATACAGTTTTATATCTTTATGTTTGAAGCCTGAAATGTGGCAAAAGGTCGCAAAGTTCAAGGGGGCCGAATACTTTCGCAAGGCACTGTAGCAAGTAAAATACTGGAATGGTAGATTTGCAATGGAAGAATGTGCAAAGTAGAAATAAAAATAATGGGGTGCAAAGGAGCAAAATAAATTAATTAATTAAATACAGTAGGGAAAGAGGTAGTTGTTTGGGCTAAATTATAGGTGGGCTATGTACAGGTGCAGTAATCTGTGAGCTGCTCTGACAGTTGGTGCTTAAAGCTAGTGAGGGAGATAAGTGTTTCCAGTTTCAGAGATTTTTGTAGTTTGTTCCAGTCATTAGCAGCAGAGAACTGGAAGGAGAGGCGGCCAAAGAAAGAATTGGTTTTGGGGGTGACTAGAGATATACCTGCTGGAGCGTGTGCTACAGGTGGGAGATGCTATGGTGACCAGCGAGCTGAGATAAGGGGGGACTTTACCTAGCAGGGTCTTGTAGATGACATGGAGCCAGTGGGTTTGGCGACGAGTATGAAGCGAGGGCCAACCAACGAGAGCGTACAGGTCGCAATGGTGGGTAGTATATGGGGCTTTGGTGACAAAACGGATTGCATTGTGATAGACTGTATCCAATTTGTTGAGTAGGGTATTGGATGCTATTTTGTAAATGACATCGCCAAAGTCGAGGATCGGTAGGATGGTCAGTTTTACAAGGGTATGTTTGGCAGCATGAGTGAAGGATGCTTTGTTGCGAAATAGGAAGCCAATTCTAGATTTAACTTTGGATTGGAGATGTTTGATATGGGTCTGGAAGGAGAGTTTACACTCTAACCAGACACCTAAGTATTTGTAGTTGTCCATGTATTCTAAGTCAGAGCCGTCCAGAGTAGTGATGTTGGACAGGTGGGTAGGTGCAGGTAGTGATCGGTTGAAGAGCATGCATTTAGTTTTACTTGTATTTAAAAGCAATTGGAGGCCACGGAAGGAGAGTTGTATGGCATTGAAGCTTGCCTGGAGGGTTGTTAACACAGTGTCCAAAGAAGGGCCAGAAGTATACAGAATGGTGTCGTCTGCGCAGAGGTGGATATGATATTATCACATAAGTATAAGGAATGTGAAGATAATTAGAGGCAATTGTAAATGTTTACACATTTAACATTTTTATTTCCAACATCGTCGATCTACAGCAGAAGTATTTTGAATATTGGGTCCTCGCTGAACAATGTTAATAAAAAAGGAATACAATACATACGCCTACTATACAAATACAACTTTTAATTTAACCTGTAGTGGCATAAGTCTACCACCAAGGGGCAGCACAACACATGGTAAAGGTGGAGGACAATCTGCTGTGTTGCTCATACCAGTCCAGTGATATGAAGGACAAGACATCATGATGGAACATGAATGAAATAAACACAAATAATTTCAAACCTCATCTACCTACACTTGGAATTGATCTCATTGGCAAATATACATAATATATACTGAACCTTTAGACCCTTTTGCTATAAAAACATCTGTATACAGTATATGCATGTATATATCCATCATGGCAGCCTCCCTCCCTCTGCATATATGGGGAAATGGAAAGGGGGATACCTAGTCAGTTGTAAAACTGAAAGCATTCAACTGAAATGTGTCTTCCACACTTAACTCTCTGAATCAGAGAGGTGCGGGGGGCTGCCTTAATCGACATCCACGTCATCGGTGCCCGGGGAACAGTGGGTTAACTGCCTTACTCAGGAGCAGAATTACAAATCTTTACCTTGTCAGCTCGGGGATTCACTCCAGAAACCTTTCGGTTACTGGCCCAACGCTCCAACCCGCCAGGTTAGATATCCCCTCTGTAAATTCTATATCCTTACTGTAAATCATATTATACTCCAGAGTTTTATGTTTACCTTATTCATATTGTATTCTGTATGTTGACTATGTTGACTTTATGCCTGTATTCTGTCTGTACATGGGCTATTTCTGGCATCACCAATTCACTGAGTCAAATTCCAGGTATGTGTAAATGTACTTGGCAAGTAAAGTGATTCTGATTCTGAAAAACAATAAATCCATATACATTTACTCATGTAACAACACAGAAGTTGGTTTAACAAATATATGTCAGGTCAATATTGTAAAACAGAATGTGTTCTCAATGACTTACCTGGTTAAATAAATACATATTTTAAATTCCTTTCATTGAAGGCACCAAATTGAAATAAGATATGTGTAATACTTGTGTTGTGTATTATGTGTTCTGTTATAATCTCTGTTATAATCTCTACCCGGCACAGCCAGAAGAGGACTGGCCACCCCACATAGCCTGGTTCCTCTCTAGGTTTCTTCCTAGGTATTGGCCTTTCTAGGGAGTTTTTCCTAGCCACCGTGCTTCTACACCTGCATTGCTTGCTGTTTGGGGTTTTAGGCTGGGTTTCTGTACAGCACTTTGAGATATCAGCTGATGTACGAAGGGCTATATAAATAAATTTGATTTGATTTGATTTGATGTGTACTAATGCAATATATACCATTGTAACAAAAATGGATAATAATAATAATGCTTGTGTATTTGCCATGTAGATTGATTAGACAAATACATGATTGATCTCACACCAGGAATGATTTGAATAGGGCCCCAATGAATACTTCAGTTCACAAACAACAGAAACTTTATTTCCAACACGACAACATCTGAGTTTAAACTTTTATTAAGCACTGAATTAAGCTTTGCACTGAATCACTAATGGGACGCTGATTGGGTGTGTAGGCGTGCATATGTGTGTGTATGTATGCAAGCATCCATGCATGTGTGCATGTGAGTGAGTGTGTGTGGGGGGTGAGGTTGCTCGTGAATGAAGTTTTAGGCGTCTCTCTGTCACTATATCACAAAGGAAAGTTTCTGGAGGCCAACGCTGTCCTCCTCTCCCTCCAGGAACCCACTGTGTGGAAGACTCTTCCTGTTGTTTTAAATTCCGCTCCACTCCCCCACTGCTTCCAACCCCGATGATTCACATCCCCAATCCCAGCTGTCAGCTGTCCGTGCTTTTGACAGCTCTCTTCTCCTCTTTCTACCCAACTCTTTCTCTCTCACCCTCTCTCCGTCTCTCTCTCTCTCTCGCTCTCTCTCTCTCCCTTCACAACCTTGATTTACAAAGGTAGTTTCATGTAAACTGGGATTTGATTTGATTACAGTTTTTCTCAATCACTAAAACACAATTTCTGAAACCTTGCTCCATTTCCTGAAAACATTAAGCACAAAAACTCATCTTCAAGCACTATTTACATAACCTCTGACTCCTCTCGCAAAATGAAACATTCACCTCAAAACAGTTTTTACCTGTGTTCCAAATCAAACACTGCTCTCAAATCATAAATAAAGTGATCAAAATGATATACACTCTCAAGCAGTCAGTAAACAATACACCGAAAAATAGAAAACACATTGTTCAAAACATACTATTCTCAGGGAGAAGTACATTTTTAATCAAAAAAAATATTCATATTTTTCCGTCATTGTCTTTTGATGAACGAAAACATGTTCTATCATAGTAGCTCAAAATTGATCAGAAAACCCTACTCTGCTTTGCTCTTTGCAATTTTCTTCTTCCTCCTCCTTGTACCCCTATTTTTACAGTACTGTACTCTGCATCTCACAAACTTGTCCTTTGTCTCTGTGATACTGTAATTCTTGTTCTTTGTTGATATGAACCTGCAACCATTCAAAATCTATTGAGCAGTCAGTACTGTTAATAAATGGAAAGCACAATGTTCAGGGCCATACAATTTGTCCATTGTACAGTATACATCCTACAATGCACTGTACTACAGTATACAATACTAAAAGGGACAAAAATCAAAGGAGTAAACGTGATCAATGTGCTTCTTCTTGTCTTTGGGCTGGGTCAGGCCAGAGCACTTCGTCGACATCACAAGCAATATTGTCCCTCCTGAGGCAACGGGGGAAGAAGCCTCGTGTGCCGTATCCAGCCCAGACATGATTCCTCACCTATATCACCACAGGCTAAATCCATGGCTTGTAGCAGATTTACTCTGGTGTAGGGTTGTCTATCATACACCTTCCATCTCCAAGAGGAGAAAAATTCCTCAATTCGATTCAGGAAAGGCGAGTATGGAGGGAGGTACAAGTTCATAAACTGTCCATTGATGTTAAACCATTCCCTTACCTGAGCAGCTCGGTGGAAACTGACATTGTCCCACACTATCACATAGGTGGGAATGGGATTCTCATTTAGCTTTTGACCCTGCTGCTCTTGAACCTGCTGCTCAAATAAAATATCTCTTAGATTGGCAATAAATCTTAGAAGGTGCTGGGTGTTATATGGCCCGAGTGTAACATGGTGATGTAGAACACCATGGTTGCTGATAGCAGCACAGATTGTGACATTGCCACCTCGTTGACCAGGGACTTCAACAATGGCCCGCTGTCCAATCATGTTTCGGCCTCTCCTTCTCCTCTTTGTTAGATTGAAGCCTGCTTCATCGACAAACATGAACTTATGGGGTCTGTCCAAGGATTCCAAGTCAAATATTGTCCTTGTAGAAATACAATATACTGTATGTAGGATTTTGTAAGTCGTACAGAGACAGTGCTATACTGTAGAGTACAATTAGGCTTCTGATTCCTATACATTGTATGTACTGAAGAGTAATGTCATTCACATAGTATGTGTTAGTACTGTAGACAATATGGAATACAGTAAATGTTTCTGAATGCACACTTACTTACACATACTGAGCTCTCAGTTCTTTCACCCTTGGTGAGTTGCTCTCAAAAGGTACTATGTAAACTTGTTTCATTCGCATCCTGTTACGATGGAGGACACGGTCAATATTGTGGAAATGCTCACAATGTCGATTCCCTGGATGTGTGTGTTGTCTTGTATCACTCGTGCCTGGATTTCTCTGAGTCGTATTGCATTATCTTCAAGGACCATGCCAACTATAACGGCCTCTTGCTCCCAAGTGAATATAGCTGTCCTTCCACCTGTCACGGTTTTCTTTAGGTGAATGAGAGTCAGACCAAAATGCGGCGTGGTTATTGTGATCCATGTTTAATGAAACAAAGTAAACACGAATCAAATACAAAAACAATAAACGTAACATGAAAACCGAAACAGCCTCATACTGGAGCAAAGTAACACAGACAGGAACAAGGACAATCACCCACAAAACCCAACACCAAACAGGCTACCTAAATATGGTTCCCAATCAGAGACAATGACGAACACCTGCCTCTGATTGAGAACCATATCAGGCCAAACATAGAACTAGACAAACTAGACATGTAACATAGAATGCCCACTCAGCTCACACCCTGACCAACCAAAACATAGAAACATACAAAGCAAACTATGGTCAGGGTGTGACACCACCTGCATGTGGCAGCCTTGCAATTCTGCAAAAAGTAGTTGTGCAGTTACAAAACATATTCATGCAGTACAATACATACAGTCATTAACTTTACAAATGTCTATTGAAACAGCTGCATATAGTGTAGTACAGTAAATTTGCAATTACAAAAATACAGTAGTATCCTGTACCTGTTCTCTTCTCTGAATGTCCTTACTATGGTGGACACAGAAAATCACCTCAAATTGGGTTGCACTCTAAGTCCTGCTTCCCTCATTGTCAGTCCATGGACAAGAACATGGTCTATAACTGTTGCACAAATTTCATCAGATATTTCCACTCTTTGTCTTCCTCTTCCTCTTCGTCCTCCTCTTCCTCTTTCTTGCCCTCCTCCTCCTCTTCCTCATCGTCGCCCACCTCGCATACGCACTCGTCCTCGTCCTCTCACATTGTTTCTTCTATCCATTCTCAGACTTTCTCCTTCCCACCTTCAACAACCTGTTTGCTCTCTGAACTGGCTTATATTGGTTGTGTCGCATCATTTGAAACAGGTTAAATCAGTTTTGAGTGGTTGTGTTCAATCAATGACATGTGTTCTCTATTTGTATTTGATTGTTGCCACTTGTGTTTACCAGTATGGATGACATGTGCATTTAGAGTGCAGAATGTGTTTTGAGAATGAGAATGTGTTTAGAGTTTTGCTAAAAAGTCTAAGTGAGATCTGCAAATTGTGTTTTACCATGTGAAATGGTTTAAGGTATTGACAACAGACGGCATAATTAGCTAAATGAGTCCAGGCAACTGAGAACTTTGTTCAGCCAATGGGTTTTAGTGTTTTAGCAATTGAGAAAAACTGTCATTAGGATCCCCATTACCCGACGCCAATGGCGAGAGCTAGTCTTCCTGGGGTTCAACGCATAACGAAAAATACATTACAGACAAAATACTTTACAATTTACATGCATTTAAAAACATTAACATGTAGTGTGTGTGTGCACCTATTAGTTACATAGACATGTCAGTACATACACACAACAAGTAGGTCACATGGGGGAGAGGCGTTGTGCTGTGAGGTGTTGATTTGTGCTATGTAAGATTGAAGGGAGTTCCATGCACTCATGGTTCTGTATAAAGGTTAGGTAGCCTGTTTGGTGTTGGGTTTTGTGGGTGATTGTTTCCTGTCTTTGTGTTTGTTGCACCAGATAGGGCTGTTTTGGTTTTCCATGTTTATTGTTTTGTATTATGTTCATGTTTAGTTTTCTTATTAAAAAAACATGAACTTCAACCACGTTGCATTTTGGTCCGCCTCTCCTTCCCAGGAAGAATCCCGTTACACCCATCAAATCTGTTGACAGGACTCAAGTAATAAACCTCCGCTCCATTCATTCCAACATATCCCAATAGGCACAGTAGTACGCACGCACAGCTGATAAATATACTGTAATGTGTGGAACTACAGCTTGTAGTGCCAATCTCTACTCTACAATAGGCCAACTTTGTGAGCCAATTAGGGTAAGCTCTGTCTGTATTTGTAATAGACATGCGGATAGGCCATGTTGAAATTCTTCAAGAGTTATGCTGATCAATCAATTAATGTTATCAAGATTGCTTTTAGCTTTCTCCTGTAGGTACGTGATTTCACAATGAAGTGGAGGTAAGGGCATCTCTTATACAGTAGCTGTGTTTACAAAATGACAAGCACTATTTATGGGGATGACAGAGGGGAATCTGAGCACTCCATCAAATTCCATTAGTACTGTATATTCAAAATGCAGATGGCATAAAGCATAGCGTTTGTTTTTGTATGTGCATTTTAAACGTTGGCAACAGACTGGGATGGGCAGGGCACATTAGCCCACTTATGTAATGAAGCATTAAAACAAGAAGGGTGTTGATATTCCATTGTTATTTTCTCAGAATCGTTAAATAAAATATATAAATCAGCGTCTTTGGGATTTTGGCATCTTATGTTTAAATATCTGCAAAAAGTTAGAAGCAGTAACAACACCCTCGGCTGAATAACTAGCCAGAGATGTTTTTAAAGTCTGCCATCCTCTCTACCCTTCTCAGAGCTCTTCACTCTCTTCCATACACATGCATTGAGCCTATCGCTAACTTGAGTCAAGGCGCCAAAAAACACATTGTTTGATGTGAGTGTCCGGATGAATCCGCCCTCGCTGCTTCCACACCAAATATCTCAGGAGACCATTAAAAAATGTCACTTCAATTAGTCTTTTCTCTCTAACCCAAAGCTTGGGCCCTTCCACACACCCACACACATACACTCACACATGAAAATAAAGTGAAAAGAAGAGGAAGTCTTGAGGGGCTTTGAAAAGCACGATTGGGAGAAGCCTCTTGTGCCGGGAGAAAGGGAAGATGTGAATAACAAGCATTGGGAAACAGCAGCTAACACAAAGTGGACTGGAGTAGCCATTCTCTCTGCCCGGGTTGAGTCTCCTCAAGGGGGGGCCGGGGTCTTCAGGAGCCCGAGACCTGCGCTTAATGAGAAATTCCTGGGGATTTAGAGGGGAGCAGAGGTCTTCATTTTCTCACTGCGCCCACGGCCCCCCAATACCGGGAGGTGCGGGCTCCTTTTGAACAGCTCATTCAGAGAGCTGGGGTCCTGCTGGATTATGCATATGAGCTGTGTCTCATAGGGCCACAGCCTGCCACCTCGCTGAAGGAGCCCACATAGGGCAGGGGTGTGGGGGGATGGGGGGGCTGGCGGGGGGGGGGAGCTAATTCTCTGAGTGTCTAATTAAAAGAATAAGCAGGCTGAGATGAGAGTGCTTGATACTGCAGCTGCCTGCGTTGTGATGGTGAGTGCCCAGTGCTGGCCCTGGGGGCCCCTAACTGAGAGGCCCCTACAGCTGGCCCCCTGAACCAGCAGGCTGGACATTGTGCCGGAGCTTTGCTGTGGGCCGACTCGTATCCATCACAAACAAACCCCACTGGGCAGCTGACGGCTGCATGGTCGGGCCTGGATCTGGAGACGTTGTTCCCCCAGGATCCCAGAGAGAGTGGCGGTGCTGGCCCGCATGGTGCTAGTCCAGTCAAAACAACCAGAACCAGAGCACAAAGCACGACGAGGAGCTACGCCAGAAACATTCGCTCCAGTTCTGCACTGTGGACAGTGATGCCTCTGAATGAACAGTAGAGAGTTTAGCTTTGGGTGTTTTCACATCGATCAGGCACAAAAAGATGTTGAAAATCAAACCTCTATGTTAAAAATGTTAGAATACAATATTTTCTGCTTATATAGTTGTCCCAATGACATGTATGTTAACATTTGTACTTAGTCTAGAATAAGATAGGTCACATCTTCTCTCACAGTGACCCCTAAATGTCCTTTATATGGCCTCACACATAAAACTCAGTCACCTGATCCTTTATTCATATCATCCTTTATAAACTTTTTAACATTTAAAAAAAAAGTATAATAATATATACGATTTTTTTACCTTTAGCCATGGAATGTACAGTTTAGGGATTTTTCTGAATTGTCTGGAATTGAATTGGAATTGACCCCAACTCTGATAAGCATCGTAATCTCTCTGAAGTAAACTGTCTGTCTGGCATGGGTGAAGGTGGACATCTTTAGTAGACAGTCTTTTACCCTTCTGTCTCCACAGTGACCAGAACAAAAGCTTATGGTGGGCCGTTTAACCAGCGTGTCTCTGAGACCAAGGTGTCAGCCTTCAATGAGTCTATTACCACTCTCACCAAAACAAAAGAACCAAATTTCAATCTGGACTGGAGCCAGACAAAGTCACAGATACAGACCGAGCACTATTCTCTCTCTCTCTGTTAAAACGATAAACATCCTATTTCTTTACAGGGTACGTTTTACCATTGGGTACAAATAAAAAGCTTTGAGGTCGTTCTTCTAGAAACACGTAGTCCAATTAATTAGTTTATTAAGGAGAGAGAAAAAAGTTTTTCGCCTCCTTTCGCTTGTTTCCAGACAGGTTTAATGTGCATTTAGTCCTGGACAATGGCCGGCCCATTCATATGCAAAGGCAAGGTATATGGAGCGAGCCAATTTTGCGGCCAATGACTCAGACTCTGATTGAGGGGCACTGGGGCATGACAGTGTCCCCCCCCAACCCCACCCGCATCCTCCTTCAGCCCGTTGTGGTCATCCCCCACCCCCTGACCACCCCAAAAAACCAGAGTCTCTGCACAGAGGGGCGCGGGGGGACAAAGCCTGCAGCCGTGAAAAGGTCCTAGTAAAAGACTGGCGCTGGCCTTTCATTGAGATGTCATTCTGCATCGCAGCACCCTGAGATGAGCTCTGTCATAGCCAGAGATGCACTTATAGTAGGCAGTCTTGATTGGGGGCTGGTATATAAGGGGGGAATGGGGGGGGGGGGGGGGGGGGGGTGATGACCTAATGCTAACCAAACCCCTCTCTATTCTTCCCTCTGGCTCTGCTAAAGAGGCCTGACTGACACTCCCACCGCCTCTAAATGCGATCCCTGCAGTGCCATGGTTACAGAGACACCAGGTCCAAGTGTGGGGAGAGGAGGAGAAGAAGAGAAGATCTTATAGGCTAGCTGCCATACAGAGCCTTTCTCTTTCTCTTTATTCATGTGTGTTTCCAATAACATACTGTACACAGACTCAGCACATGGGAACATACTTGGGAGAGAAGCAAAACAGTATTGCAAGATCTTATCTATTGATACTCTTATTTTAGAGGTCTAGTCTATCTCCTGAACATACAGAAATGCCAAGACAAAAGTATCGTTAAGTTATCAGGATGTATAATCTTTGGCTCAGGAGTAATAAGGACTGGTCTGAGAGAATTCTGAAATATTCAAACCATATTTAAGGTTTCAGAAGCTGGATTAGTGTGCAAATATTCAGGGTTTACGGTTAATCCAGGACCAAAGTCTGGCTGTGCAGCCTGGTCTCGTAAATTAAACGTAACATAATAAACAAAACATCCAGGAAACAACATCCAGGAAACTAAATGTATTAAGAC